>NC_084531.1:29081207-29381207 GCF_024500275.1 Phycodurus eques
CCTCAAGTTGGGTTTGTTTCCCCAAATTCTTCTCGGATTCAAATGGCAAAGTCACTTTAGTTTTGTTTGCTTTACTCGGTTTGTTCAAAAAAAAAACAAAAAAAAAATCACGTTATCTTCCTCAGTGCCATCAAACCGTCTTTGTACTAACATGACTGAATGGACCTTGGAAGTACAGCAAACCCCCGCTATATCGCGGTTCACGCTTTTCAAGTCATTTTTTTACATTTCTTTCCATATTTATAAAGCTATTTCTTTATCGCAGATTTTGACTTATCGCGGTGGTGTGGTCTGGAACATAAGCCAGGGGGCTTTACTGTAATCCACTTTAGAAGCAAAACATATATGCGAGTCAAGAAAATGTCTGCTCCGACAGAGGTGGTCTTTGAATGCTGAGCCCAAATCGTATTCACGTGCGAATACAAACAATGAAGCTAGTTTTGGAAATGCTGAGACGTTCAATGGCAACAGACGATTGTTCAAACGTGGCCGGACGGCTCATTTGCTTTCAACTCTTCTAGTACATTCTAACGATCTATCTTTTAACGGTGAACTGAGTGCATACAGATCAGTTTGACGTCTCTTTTTGCAATCGTCCCTTGATCAAAAGTGTCTGCGCGGTCCAATGGTGGAGGCGGCGTCAATATGTCGGTGTGCATTTGTTGACTTGAATGTGATTCATGTATTATCAAGGAAAGTTTCAGGGAAAGAGACTGTGACTCACGCAGGTCATCTAAATGACGGTGACGGCGGGTGAGTTTTTTTTTTTTTCTTTTACTTGCTTTTCAAACACAGCGGAGTCCCATTGAGTCAACTTTGTCATCGGCAACACCTTGTTGCACAAACACCCGCGTACGAAGGAAGGGAGTCCAACGGCAGAATGAGGAAACGAGTGCTTTTGTTCGCGCGGAGCTTTTTGTTCTGCGTTGAATGCAAAATCCCGCTTGTTTTTTTTGTTTGTTTTTTTTTTGCTTCTGCTTTTGTTCCTCACAGCTGCTTCTCCACTCATGTTTGTTAAAGGCGGATTAAGGAAAGTTTCTGCGTGGTGTCTACGGAGGACCGAGAACCTCTCGATGGAAAATCCTCGAAATGCTCCCAGTCGTGCATAAAGCTGTATTTCGGTCAGCCCTGACCAAAATCAAAAGGAGAAGTGGGCCTCAGAAATACATGAACCCAACCCCTTTCTTGCACCTTTTCTTGGGGTTCTTGTTGCTTGGTTGCTAAGCAGTGGCCCCATGGCATTGCTCGTGGCAGCGGATCTTCCTAATCATCTGGGTCCCCTCCCCACTGCCCCCCCCCCCCCCCCTTCCATTCCTTTTTCAGAGGTAATCTGAGGGGTCCTTGGGAGAAGAGGGGAGGGGCTTTCCCCTCTAAGAGTCCACTTAGGCAGACAAAACAAGAGTCTGGAGTTGTATTCTCCAGCAACAAAGCCAAGGCTTGTGAATGGCGTCAGGCGCTGTGATTAACACACGAGGCGAGAAGAGGTGAGCGCGAGATGTTGCCCTGACTCAAGCGGTGGGGGGCTTAGATCTGAAATTAGCAGGGCTGGGGGTAAACTGTCAGATTACAGGGGTACAGTAGAAGTCACGTTGTCCCTTCGCGAGCGCTCCACGGAAACCTTTTTGCACCCTTTCCACAGCCGTTTGGAGTGTTAAAACCGCGAGCAGGATTTGATTGCGAACCATTCCGCCGTAATTTCAGCAAAGCTCCTCAAGCCCAGTGTCATCGGTAAGAGCGTAACGACACCTATTAACAACAAATATTTCATTGATCATCAGTGTCTGAAAGAAGTTTTATTTTGAAATTCAGGCGCAACCACCTGTGCCTCTGCACACATCAAAACTGCTTGTCGGTCACGTGAGACGATATTTATACTTAAAAAAATAAGTAAGCCCGCAAGCTATGAAAACGACTACAAAACAAACGTCTTTGGAGCGCTTCTTCAGAAAGAGGAAAACGCCAAATGATGAGCCAGAAATGGGATCGCGTATAACTTCCAAGAAAAAGAAAAGCACATGGAAGATAAAAATATATGCAGTCTCAATTCAAATACGGGTTTATCGCGACAGGTGATTCTCACCAAGACCACGACCACGCTGCGTCATATGTGTCGACAGGCTGGCAAAAAGGGGGAAATAAAGCCCCCTCTCAAAAAAAAAAAGCACTGAATACCCAGTTTCCATTTCCCACATCCTATCTTTGCAAAGCAGGATTTTCTAAAATAACCAAAACAAATTTACTGGGATATAAAAGTCCTTGTCGCTTATGAGCCAAAATGGGGACCGCTGGTCAGAGCTCTTCCTAAAAGTACACATTTTCACTGAGCGCACAAAGCTAGGAGCAATCTCAAATCTATTGGCAGAAACGCGTCCGTCAGCAGCCGTTGAGTTCCTCTCTTTCCCAGGTGGATTAGAGGTCGCGCGTGACGTCACGCTGACAGATGCGGAAAGTGGGAGACCTGCGCTTTTCACCTGAATCACTGTGGATGCAGGTCTTTTGTGGCCTCTCCCGTCCCCTCGCTGGCAGCCAGGGTTGTGGTTCCGCTGATGCCGAGTCCAGAGAAATTTGAATCCACACGCGGATCCCTCGCCCTCGCGTGGATTCAAATTTCTCTGGAGGAACGGGCTCGCCGAGAGTCGAATCAAATGTAATCATTGAGACACGAGTCGTTAGTGCTCCTCTTACGTTTGCTTCTCGGGAAAAACGGCAATATTGTTCCTGGGTCAATTTGACCCGTCCATCTACCCACCCATCCATCCATCCATCCATCCATCCATTTTCTACCCCTTATCCGAGGTTGAGTCGCGGGGGCAGTAGCTTTAGCAGGGACGCCCAGACTTCCCTCTCCCCAGCCACTTCATCCAGCTCCCGAGGCGTTCCCAGGCCAGGTGAAATACGTAGTCTCTCCAGCGTGTCCTGGGTCGTCCCCGGGGTCTCCTGCCGGTGGGACGTGCCCGGAACACCTCACACCTCTGAATCAGATGCCCCAGCCACCTCATCTGGCTCCTCTCGATGTGGAGGACCAGCGGCTCTACTCTGAGATCCTCCCGGATGACCGAGCCCGGACACCCTGCAGAGGAAACTCATTTCGGCCGCTTGTATCCGGGATCTTGTTCTTCCGGTCACGACCCACAGCTCGTGACCATAGGTGAGGGTAGGAGCATTGATCGGCCGGTAAATCGAGAGCTTCGCCTTTCGGCTTAGCTCCTTCTTTACCACAACGGTAAAGGGGCCATAGGGGTCGGGTGCAGGGCGAACTGGGCGGTGGCCGAAGGCGGGCACCGATCCGATCCCCGGCTACAGAAGCTGGAAATTTGACCCGGACCTGTTTAATTATCCTAGAGTGTCTGAAATGGGGGAGAAAAAAATGAATTAAAAAGTTTTTTATATCTTATTATTAACTAAATTGCTGACATTCCAGTACAAAATCGTTGCCCAAGTATACCAAACGGCTCGCCTTAACCCTCCTATTACTTTTTTTCTTCAGGAATAGCGTTGATTTTCCTGGGTCAACTTGAACCAGGGTGTATTTAATTCAAAAGTGTATAAAACGGATAAAATACCTGTATATTGGTATTGTTGTTGTTATCATTATTAATGGCATTACTCACCAACCATCCATCCATTTTCTGAGCCGCTTCTCCTCACTAGGGTCGCGGGCGTGCTGGAGCCTATCCCAGCTGTCATCGGGCAGGAGGCGGGGTACACCCTGAACTGGTTGCCAGCCAATCGCAGGGCACATACAAACAAACAACCATTCGCAGTCACATTCGCACCTACGGGCAATTTAGAGTCTCCAATTAATGCATGTTTTTGGGATGTGAGAGGAAACCGGAGTGCCCGGAGAAAACCCACGCAGGCACGGGGAGAACATGCAAACTCCACACAGGCGGGACCGGGGATTGAATCCGGGTCCTCAGAACTGTGAGGCTGCCGCCTTACTCACCATATAATTCTAAAATAGTTGTCAACGTACTGGTATGTTTTTTTGGGGGGGGGAAACGTTACTGTTCTTCACAACTAATTGACGCCCACACAAGAAGCTTTGTCATTGCCTATAGATGCCACAAGGTGGCGTCAAATCTCTTTTTTTCTCTTAGACAAGGTCATGACCTGACGAAATGAAGCTCTGCCAACCAGTTCAGCATAGGTGCTTGGCAACAAATGCCACAGCATAGCAACATTTTTATGTGAGACATGACCTGAGCACACAACATCTACAAAAAAAAACGACATTATTTGTATCGAAGTATTAACTCCAATTATAACCAGTTACTGAACAAAAATCACTTTTTAAATTTTTTGAAATGGGTCAATTTGAGCCGCAACATAGCAAGCGGTTTAAACAACACCGGGAAAAAATGGCCAGGAAGCCAACAGCTCTGTCCATTGCCGTGCGAGCTCGGAAGTTGTGCCGCCTCGATAAAACAAGTCGAAGTGAGGGCCGAGGCATAGCAGTCTCGCCGCGCCGCAAATGTGATCGTTCTGCATCAGCGGGCAACGTTTAGCCCGCATTATCATAATGGCGGCTCATTTGCCCGAACGGGGACGCCGCATAATGAGGAAACTTCATCCCGAGAACCACCGGAAAGCACTCCGCTGTCGGTCGCGCTCCCGTCAAGACCCTCGGTGTTTATCCTCTGATTAGCGTCAAAAAATGAGCGGCGATCAGGACCAAAGACCGGGCGGAGAGGCCATCAGAGGGAAGCGGAACAAAGACGGCGGGAAAGGTGAGCGACTGAAGCGTGTGAATCAGCCGTTCCTCGGGTGGGATCGACATGAGTGGTGACACGGGCGCCTGTCAGCTCCTATGATCTGCTAATAGGCGCGTCTGGCAACAGGGAGGCTCGGGTTTCGCCAGCCAACGCTGGGCCTTGTTCCCACCGTAATGACTTTACCTTTTCACTAAAGTGGAAGCAAGGAGAAAATGTCAGGGGCTGATTTTTATTTTTATTTTTCCTTTGCCAGAAGACCTGCAAATAATGCAAGGACGGGAACTTTTTTTCCCGCGCTTTACCTTTGCTTTACTAAGCATCAGTGAAGCAGAGGCCTGACATTTGCAGAGCAGGGGAGAAAGACAGAAAGGACCGAATGCCTTGGCACAATTTCATTTTTATTTGAACATGAAAACAATAAAGGAATCAAAAGGAGGGAAGAGTAGATTCATTAAATCCCTCCCCTTCACGGTATTCTGCTTCTATGACACTACCTCCACCAACAACAACGTAATAAATAATAGACGAGACCATCATCGTTATTGACAAGATTTTGCAGCAAGATGGGGAGTTTTATAGCGTGTTGAGGCTTACCTTGATTGACAGCTGGCAGGTTGTTGCTGCGCTGCCCGAAAGGGAGACAAAGTCAATAAACTTTAGCAGACAGCGAGTGTCGCCTGGAGGTATTAAGACGATGCGAGGCGATGACCAAATTGGCGTCTCACGGGATAAAGTTACATGCGGGGTTATAATAATATAACCATGGCATCAGAATAAGGCGAATATTTAGATATTAGACAAGCCACAGTACGCCAAAAATCAGGATTTGGTACATAACCTCGGTGTTAAAGGTCACGGTTTGGCTCGCGTTGGATATAGGAAAGGAACAAAACGCGACACATAAAACTACTTGTTTTCAGGAGCATTTTCATGTTTTAGTGCAACGAAGCTTGTCTTCTTTTCAAGAAATGAACTGACGTTTCATTCAGTAGAGGATACATCAGCTTCAATGGTTTTCTTTTCCAAAAGTGCAATACCAATAATTTGTCTTAGAAACTGTGGTAATGCAACAATACCTGATTTAGTGTTATGGTTTTAACGTGGAGCTGGTTACTCTTACATATTCCTCTATATTCTTGCCAATGTACCATTTGTAACTGGTTACTACTACCTGTTAAACAAAAGTTTCTGGCCAGACGAAACAAACTCTTTTTCTTTGATATTGAAGTTAGCTTTAGCGGTTAGCATGGCTTCCCCGTCCTCTCGCACTCCACCTGGCTCGACGTGTTGCATGTACTCCTTCAACTCCTTTATAGATAATGATGCTTACCGTCACAGTGCAAGGACTAGTAGCTCAAAAAAAAAAGCAGCTCTTTGAGGTAGCTTAGCACTTAGCGTTGGCTCAGCGGCTGCAGTGAGGTCGAGTGACTGTGGAGTTTGACGTCCTGTCAAAATCGCTAGCAATGATATCAGTTAGCCAGAGGCTAGGCTTTAGTGTGTTTGTATGCGGGCTAGGTGTGTGGTTCGAGGCACTTACCCTTCTTGTCGCTGACTGTCAACTTGTTTGTTTGTTGTACATGCTAACAATTGGTGGAGTGGAGGTTGTTCTGTAATATTGTCTTTGAATGTTATTGTTTAGCGTGTGTTTTTTCCTGACTCAGTGTGGCTTCTCTTCCCATAATAGAATGTTTGATTTTGCTCTATAGAGAAGCTAGGGAACCCCGCTACGACAGCACCGAGCGGAGCGGGGTTTCATCAAAGGGATGCTAATTCTGATGCTAATGTTAGGTGGAAGCCAGTGTGAAAGCAGTTAATTCAGACTCTCAATGTCTCAGATCTTTTATGTTTCCCCCCTCAGAGGAGAACACTGAACTGCGTGCTCTGGTAGGAAAAGATAAGTCATTCACTTGTAGTCAGAGATGCTAAAACTTTACTGCGCTCACGCACACACTGATTGGATCTACTGTCTGTCATGAGGGAGGAATTCAAACATGGCCGTGCACCTGTGAAGGTAGAGGCCGCCATGGGGGTGGACCGTCGCCTCACCTGTTTCACGCACCTGCACTAACACAATACACACATGACACACACACACACACACACATTGTATACTGTATACATCAGCATTTCTCTCTTCTCTGGATGCTTCCATTATTGGCTGGACAATTTGCTTTGCATTCTTTATCGAAAACCACTGTGCTGTAAAACTAAAATACAGTAAAAACTACTAGCGAGAGAGGATCGCAAAAGGCAAGTCAATTTCTCATCTCTTAGTTTGGAAAAATTATTTAACCACTGTACATACAATAAAATACTAAAATACGGTAAACTACCCACCTCGCGATGACGGGTGCCGGAGGCGTAATGATACCGTTGAGACGCGTCGTATAATTCAGAAACACGGTGCAACGCTTTTATTTGGAGTATGATTTTGAATAATGTGCCATCGTTATATCATCTGTGTCTCCCAGTTGCATTTATTAGTCCTCATTTGGCTTTGAGACGGCATGTTCCTTGGCACTGTGTTGGTAAATAGCCTTCTTGTGTAATCCACATGCTAATATATGCCACGTTTCATCCAGCGGCATCGTTTAACACAGTAAGACGTTGTGAACGAATAGTTGCAATGGAAGAAAGGTTCTAGTCAATTGTATTTTATCCTGGATGTGTTTAGGGACATTGCTTTGTGCACTGGCGCACAGTTAGAACAAAAACGGGCCTTTCCCCAAACTGGTCCCTTGACGTTGAATGCGTGTAATAGTCCAAAATTGTCCATAATTAGGTTTCAAGTGAAACTATGAGTCTAGTCCTATGCTTGATTAATGAATTAAGAGGTGTATAGCCTACGACGAGGCTTCAAGTGTCTGCTGCAAGAGCTGCTTCTTGAGTGGCATCTTGGTGAGTGACCAGTTGATTTAATGCATCTCCTGGCTCCCGGTCAGACTCTCAATTGGAATAAAGCCTTAATGGCGCCCTTGAACATTTGAACCGCCGAGTAGTTCCGCTGGAACTGCGTGATCCGCTAACACCCACCCAGGTAGTGGCGTAATGAAAGACATTTGGCGTTTGAAGATGCAATCGCCCCTTTCACGAGGCCATCTGGGCTTTTACATGCTTTTACCTTACGTCGCAGTCCTGTTAAGTCTCTGTCATTGAGGCGAACTTTATTTCTTAGTAATAAAGCATATACTTGTTTCCATTCTCCTCCATTCAGAGCGCTCGGCAATGCAGGTGAGGCGATTAGAATGCTTGAGGGAGAGGCGAGAATCAATTGATGCCATTCATCTCCTCTCTCAGCGGGAACGCTTTCAAGTAGCCACACGCTCTAATGTGGGGAGTTTTTGTGTTGTGTGATTTCTCCGACGCAGCTGAGCTAGCATGCATAGTACAGGTACATGGGCACGGAAAGTAAACGCTCCCTTTTGTTTCACACCATCGGAGAAATTCACACACTTGGGCCTGGCGTTAATACAGAGTAACGCGTTAATGTAAATAAAATGTCACTCGTCCAACAAGTTCCTCTTGGTTGAATGAGTCACTTACCAGTTTTATTGGCTTTGGCTCCATCTGAAGAATCCCGAAGAGTCTGAACGTTTGCATGACGCCGTTTCAAAAGAGTCAGGTTTGACGTATTGCCAAGAACGTATCGCGACGTCCACTGGCCAGAGGCTGAGCTGCACTGTGACTGTTTACGAACTCGACATATGTGGAGAGAGCGGGAGGTAGTTACACTTCCTACCCCTTACTGAAAATGTTCCATGTGGGAACTCGGTATGCCTCTGTACCATAACAAATCTTTTAGTGAACTAATGCTTTTTTTTCCCGGTTTTACATTGTTTTCCAAAAATCAGATGTCAACCTTGCAACTGAAAAACGAGGAGTGAGCGTAAAGCAACCGGGAGCCTGCTGCAATGCAAGAATCAGATCTTCTCTTTCCCACACGCGTCTACACGAATAAATTCCAGACGTATCGGGGAAGAAGAGGGCAAACAAAACACGCCGCCAAGTCAATATGCCACGGCCAGAAATACACCGTCTGAGTGCAACTCTATCTGATGGTTGTTGTGTGGTGAGCAGGATGCGACGAGTGTAGCTTCTAGAATTACTCCTGTGTTTGCTTGCAGAGTATAGAGCTTTAGAAGACAAGCTGGAGAGCGAAAGGGCGGGGAACAGTATGCAGAGCAGTGACATAGAACAAATACTGTCAAGACAGACTACAGCAAAGTGTCGGCAAAATAATTATTCTCAGTATTATTCCTTTCTCCAGCTGAAAAAGGACCCAGGGGAAGGTCATTTCTAAGAGCAATATTGGAATACAGTCCAGTTCATACACCGCTGACAAGCTAGGAAGATGAATCTCGAGTTAGCGGCCCGTCGCGTTCAAGCGTCACGGCAGAGCGCTGCTGAGTCACGCATGGTCAATAACGTCATTTCCTCACCGTCGCGGCTTCCTTCCGCAGCGACGTGACAGATATGAGTCTGGTGGAAGAAGGATGGGGGAAGAGTGTAGATGTCCATCAGTCATCTCCCTGACAATTTTTAAGGTATTCCTCAGATTGTTAGAGGGTGATGTTTTATATTCTTACCGGCTTTTTGCTCTGTGCTTTGCTTGCAATTTCAGCATCCACATAACTCTCGGTGTGGATTTAGCTTTTTTATGTCCAATTTTTGTTGACTAACTTTTTTAGGGATGGGGTGGTTACTATTGGTTACCTGTGATCACAGCGCATGTACGTAGGCGGAGTACGTCTTTGGGGATCCCTTCCTTCCTTTTTATGCCCTGTTGGAGAACAGCACCCGCCAATTGATTTCTTTTTTCTTTTTTTTTTTTTTGGGTCGCTGGGCTCAAATTTCTCCTGGGAGATAATGAAAATAATTAGAAAAAGATCATCACAGGTTCCCCACCTTCTGTCACACACATGATGAATACATATGTGACGGGAATAATAGTAAAGATGTGTGTGGTCATTGGCACGTGGTAAGATCCTGTTTTACTAGTTGTAGCCTTTGACGTGTGTTTTGTTATAGTTCTTGGGAAAATTACAGCAGATTCCAGTGAAGCTGACACAAGTAATCTGGAAGAAGAAAAAGACAGGCTTCTGGTTCAGTAATCCCGCTCTGATTGCATTAGCTATCTGTGGCCTCCCGCGAAACTGTTGCTAGCGTTATTGCAAACAGAGCTGTGGTTGTTTGGCGGTGGGTGGGGGGAGATCTCGCGTTTTGATGACAGCCTGTGTGCCTTGAGACCCGGTGAAGTGCACTCGCCTCAAAATCAGAGAGCACTCGATTACGCATCAGGGATGATCGCATTAAAAGGAGCAACAGAAAGCATTTAGTGTAATGAGGGCGGGACATGGGAAGGCTAAAATCAACTAGGAAGGCTTTGTTTTTGACAACACATTTTGGGGTATTACCGTAATTTCTCATCTATAATGTGCATTTCCCCCCCCCCAAAAAAATTTGTCAAAAGTCAATAGTGTGCATTATACATAGGTATAGGGGGGAAATGAAAAAGCTTTTGCATTTTATAAATGTATGCCGCCATCCAGAGGTTATGAAAAAGCTGTACACTTTCATTACAATATGCCACCTAGAGGTCTAGGTGGTGGCCACCTAGAGGTTATGAGAAAGGTGTAAAGGTGTAGCCTACAATTTCATTCCAATATGACAGGGGTACGTGTGACTGCATATCCTGTATGTACTGTTGTGGTCATAAGTTTACATACCCTGGCAGAATTTGTGAAATATTCTTCTTTTTTTTTTTTTTTTTTTTAAATATGACTGAACAACAACCATCATTTATTTCTTTATGGTTATGTTTTGTTTAATGATAATGCTTTTCTGAAATGCTTGACAGTTTAATTTGAATCCCATTAAAATAAAATTAAATGTGTTTCGGCTGGCCTTTCATGTTTTCTTTAAAGAATTGCACCCATCTTACAAATTCTGCTTGGGTAATCAAATATATGAGCACAACTGTGTGTTTTCTCATTATTAAATATAAGTAAGGCTGTGAATTTCAAAATAAGATTAAGTAAATTAAAAAGTATTACTTGTTCAAATAAAGTGCTTAACTTCAGAATAATTCTTTGAAAAAAATACTTCAAGTTTTGATCATATAGGTAGAAGCAAAATCATGCATCGTAAAAATGCATTATACATTGGTAGAAGGGTTTTCCAGAATTTTGAGGTCAACTTTGGCGGTGCTCATTATACATGGGTGCGCATCATTACGGTAATGTTTCACCTTTAAAGGAGACATATTTTTTATTATTTTTTAAACACCCTTTATCTAGTCTCTCTGAAACGAGCCTGTTCTAAGAGGGTGGCCCTGTCTCATGCAGATGAACCAATGCCAAGTGTCGCTTTCGTTTCCGTTAGCGACCACTTGTTCTGAAGCAATCCGGAGTCTACAGAGAAAAGCAAGCCCCCATAAAGAGATGTAAAAGTAAAAACAGGGATTGTATTTTCACCCATGGAGGCAGCACTTCATCACTAAGCCACCGACTTACACTAGTTTCAGCGGAGCCGTGCGTGTGGCACATGCAACGGACACTTAAATACGCCCCAGGTGGTCAACCTCGCTGAACATTTGAGTATGTGCCGTTCGTATGTGCCGTATGTGCCGTTCATCAGAAACTAATGCTAATCTGGGTGAAGTCCACAGCTTTGCTTAGCTTTTGGCTTTGACATCATAGCTCTCCCATGGTAACGCTTGAAAATGGCGGCTATTCAACGCGCCTTACTGAATACTCATGGGCGGAGAAAAACTTCGTTTGACCATTCATACCTGGCCATGGATCCATTTTCATCAGAAGCTAATGCTAATCTGGGTGAAGTCCACAGCTTTGCTTAGCTTTTGGCTTTGACAACATAGCTCTCCCATGGTAACGCTTGAAAATGGCGGCTATTCAACGCGCCTTACTGAATACTCATGGGCGGAGAAAAACTTCGTTTGACCATTCATACCTGGCCATGGATCCATTTTCTATAGCGTTTCCCCGGTGACCTTGGGCGAGAAGGCCGGGTTCATCCTAGACTAGTTGCCAATCAATCGCAAGGGCTGTCAGGTTTGCGCAAACATCCACAGAGCATAAACAGACACATGGTCGAATAAATTAGGTGTCGTGGATCGAGATTGACTTGACTGAAGCCGAATAGGGTTGCTATTGTTAGGGTTTGATCCCTGATCCTAGCGAAAAGATCAATTTCGAGTAAACAGATGCACTTTTCGTCCCTCAGCGATTGTCTAACTGCTTCAGGATTGAATCATGCAGTGTGTGAGCTAGCTCTGTTCTTGTAAGCCCTGTCTGAGGGCCCATTTAGCAAGATACCAGTCCTGATCACCAATCAATGTTGGGGAATTGGGAGGAATTAGCACAAATTAGGCAGAAGGGAGTACAGACTACCTCCTGTTCACGGATCAATATGCCACTGTCTGATGCCGGATCTCCCTTTTTAAGGGAAACATTGAAGTTTGAATGCGCGTCCAAGCAGTCGCCACGCTGTTGTGCTTCTCCATCGCTCCAGCAGACCTGACGGACTGAAACGATTGGGGAGAGTGCAGCTTGTCCCTGCCCTCCCCGGGGAGATTTAAGTGGATGGGCTAGCGCTACATGTGCATATCAAGCCAGACAAAGCGCTGGCCTTTCCCACCTTCTTTTTTCCCCTCCACTCCATTCTGAGATTAGCCCTTACGTCGGCACAATGGTCTACGTGCTACACTGCATCCTATTAGCCTCGTGTGCCGCCTCAGGGAAGGGCGCGCTCGTCAACTGGGCTCAATGAAATGCACAGATGCAGCAGCTAATTTCAGGACAAAGCGTGTTAGCCCTGCTGTTTTGTTTGTTTCTTTGCGAGGCCAAAAATGTTGCCGGGTCAATGTGACCGGCTACATGAACACCTTTCGTAAAAAGATTATTTTGTGAATGTTGATAACTCACAGAAATCAAAAATCAATTAGATTTCATATCATATTTACTATTTCTGTTATGTATGAGATTTTTTTTTTTCCAGATAGGCTGATTTATATAATGGAAATTGGAGATCTTATCCATGTTTGTTTGTGTTTTAAATTGGTGTGAAATATGACGGAATGGGTATTAATGCATAATTTAAAAAAAAAAAAAAAAAAAAAAAAGGACAGCGTATGAATTAGAATTGTGTGCCCCCCCCAAGGTAAATTTACATTTATTAAACATATTGAAACGAGGGCCCCTGTGTCAATCTACTTGATATATCATGTAAAAAAAAAAAGAAATACACAGTATATATTCTAAGAAAAAAGATGAACAAGACCATCGTATTTGTCTTTATTTTTTGTTTTTGTTTCAGTTTTAAAAGAGTCAACTTTACCACATTTTGCCGCCAACATGAGTCAATGTGACCTGGGACATAAGAGAAGGGTTATTAACATTTTGGCTGCCAACCCAATCGGACTATTCCAAAGTTTAAAGTGCTCCGTTTGTCTTTTATCGCCTCCGGCGTTTGATGGCGGACCGCTGGCTCTTTGATTGTCGAACGGCTCCCTTGGCTTCCGCCATTTAAATATGTTACAGCGTCACAGGAAGTGGACAAGCGCACGCACATACGCACGACACTCAAGAGTCAGGGAGTATTATCTTAGCTGCCAGACTCCCAGCGCTCACCCACAGCCAGCTCTAATAAAAATGGGAGTAGGGCAAGGTTCGGCGCCCCCCCCGGGGGGATTAGCGTTTGACACGAGCCGAGACCCCTCAGCATAAATATTCACAACGCACGCCCATCTCGACGACGGTGGACTGAACAGTTTTTTACTTGTTTGCGCCTCCTCGTGAAATATTTAATTTCTTTTGTGCGCATCGTAACGATGTGGGCACTTTTTATGCCTCCGTTCACTGGTCACCCTTGGGTCCAATTACCCACAAGCTTGCGTTTGTAGCGTAGACAACAGCAGATGGTTGCTTTTTGTGCGGGTTCAAATGCTGATTAAAGGATCTGCTATGTGTGTGTGTGTTTTTTGTTTTTGTTTTTTTTTTGTGTATTTGTCTAACCCAAGGCAAAGTGTTGCTTCGTGAGTTAGTGAGTTGTGGTTACAAAAACGTGAGAAAAAAAGGAAATCATTCATTTTGTGGAGTTCTTGCAGGGCCGCTAAAGTAGCGACTGCTTACGTGCCTTGGTGGGTGCTGCTTTTTTGGTTAGCAACAGTGTTCGCAGCAATTGGCTCCTTCATATATGTGTGTGAATGACACATCTATGTATGAACTGAGTTAAATACATTACATTTGGTTGTTTTTAACTGATTTGAGATGGGAAGTGTCTATTTGAGGGAGGTGTTTATTTATTCGTTGTCATAAGGTCAATCTTTTTTTTTCTAGAAAATGTCCATTTTGCATGTGAACGACAGCTTCTGAACTGAGATCATTCCAGTTATGGGGGTCTTATTAGAGGGAGGTGCTTACATTTTACACAGTTATTGTCATTAGATCTCTATTTTTTTTTCAAGAAAAAAAGGATTTTAGTGTGTGTCAACAATTTCTGTGTCGATGTCCAAAAGAGTACTATGTGTGTGTGTGTGTGTGTGGGTCGCTATATTCAAATGTATGGAGTCAAAGTGAAAATGAATACAGTGGACCCCCACATACTCAGCACCCGCGGATTTCTTTCCAATTTTTGTTCAATTTTTTCCCAAATTTCTTTTCATTTTTTTTCTTCTTTTTTGGGGGGAAATATCTAAGAATTTTTAGGGTTTAAAAAAAACCAAACCAAAAGAAACACACAGAAAAATCAACTTAATCAAGGCTTTTTTCAACATGGTGCACCTGCCACTTTGACATGAAACCACTCGTCGACTCTACAGTTTCTTGTACGTTAAAGCCAATTTTCCTCCTCCTCCTCCTCCAGGATCCCGTCTGCGCCAGGAGGACTCGCCGCCCCGGATCGCCGAACACCCCTCTGACCTGATCGTGTCCAAGGGCGAGCCGGCGACCCTCAACTGCAAAGCCGAGGGCCGGCCCACGCCCACGGTGGAGTGGTACAAGGACGGCGAGCGGGTGGAGACGGACAAGGACGACCCGCGCTCGCACCGCATGCTGCTGCCCAGCGGCTCGCTCTTCTTCCTGCGCATCGTGCACGGGCGGCGGAGCAAACCAGACGAGGGCGCCTACGTGTGCGTGGCCCGCAACTACCTGGGCGAGGCCGTCAGCCGCAACGCCTCCTTGGAAGTTGCACGTGAGTCCCGACCGTATTTCCTTCACGCGCTGCTTCCTTTCTTTTATTTCGCCTCATAAAACGGAAGCCATTTGGTTGAATGATTACTCTCAAAGAGACTCGATTTACATGTGTTTTACTGCTATTTATACATAATGAGAGTCAAGGAAAAGCAATGATTACTCGGAGGTACATTCAGTACATTTGGAGCTGAGATTGCTTCTTTGCAGTTAAAGAAAATAACCTAGTGTTTGGACTTTGAGTGATAAATGCTCAGTCCGTCATCCCTCCTGTTACCTTTGTTTCTTTGGTAAAAACCAAAAATGACAACAGGGGTTTAACCTGCGCTGCTGTTTATGCATACTAAAATCACTCACTTTAGGCCTGAGCAGCTTAATGCAAAAAAATGGGCATGTAAAAAAAAAAAGAAGTGAGGAATGTATGACTTGGATTAACATAACTTAATAACGTAACTAAACTTACTCATAACCAATAAGACATTTTCAATAAACAGTTACAGTACCTTACTAAGCTTTTTATTGAAAAAGGAATCTAGAAGCAAGTCAAATGGTCTATCACATTTATTATTATTTTTTTAATTTTATTTTCATCTAGGTTCAATTTTTTTTTTTGCAGTGCAAGCAGGGCGTAGGCCCTCTTAGAATCGTTGAGCACTATTTTTCCGCCCTTCTGGGGACCTCAACATGGCCGAAAACTCACCAATTTTGGCAAGCACTTGTATCCTGGTGAAAATACGTATTTAAGGGGTCCTCAATACAACCCCCCAAACCTCATTTAATAGCGCCCACTGGAAAGTTAGAGAAAATAACCTCAGTTTCACAAATCTATCATAACAGGATGCACAACTCTCTAGGACCCGAATTAAACAGGAAGACAACAATTTTGCGTCGCAGTTGTTTTTTTTTTTTTTTAGGGTCATTCTGCCATTTCCAGGAGTCCTTCAGTTTGAAATGTAGCAGGAAAAAAAAAAGAAAAAGAAAATTGCCCCCTAACTAACACCAGTTTGACTAATTTAACAAGAAATTTGGTGGAAATGTCTATCATAACAGGAAGCATGAAAGATTCTCAAGAACCCATGCATGAAATTGATTAGGAAGTCGGTCATTTTGTTTTAAAGCCGCCATTTTGGGCAGATTCCAGGACTTTGCCGGGAGGGTTAAAACACAGGGAGTCTTTTGTAGGCGGGTCACAGAACGTGGACGTATATCCGCCAGTCGTGGATCAAAGTTGTAATGGATATTTTTTACCCAGGTTGGCTGGGTTGTATCAGAAGCGAGTGTCAGGCCCCCAAAAAATGTGATCCTGAGATCAAATGACCTTTGAAGAAGAGCTTCAGGTGGGCTTCCAATGGGGCTCAGGGACCCCAGGCTTCTCAGTACATTGTATTGGAAACATAATTCCACTACAATGGGTTTTCTTTATGGTTGCGGTTGCGGTTTAATTTAATGTACTTGTTGGCAGTGAGCGAATCTCACGACACAACGGTTCTTTGTGCTCCTTTAAGTACCTCCATCGCCCCGAGTACATCTTCGACTTCCCTTTAAGTGTATTTCCCGGTTATTGCCGCCTTGTGATCTGCAGGAAATTGGCTTATGTGTTGGGAGAATCTAGCGGGGGCTGGTGCCCACCTTTTGATCTCGCCCCCCTGCTTTCCCATGGGTCGTAGGAGAAGTCCCACCGCCCCCCCAAGTGCGACACTGGGCGACAGCAGCTTGATCTATTGATCGCTGTAAGAGGGGTTCTCCGGGCCTAAATGAAAATTCATAAAAAATAGATGGACTCAGTGGATTATTTTCGGTTTTACCTCCTTGTCATATTTCTCTGCCTTAGTCCACACGGCCGCTTTTGTGTAACCTGCAGAAGGGCGTTGAATAGAAGACATGGACAGAGATTTGAACAGGGGGGGACGTAGCTTTGAAACGACTGGGATTTTCTGACGCCTCAGCCCTACCGGAGCTCAGCCAGATGGCTGCTGGTTTGAAACTCCAAAAAGTATCAAACAAACTAACTAACTGGACCACTGTCTTGCGAGTAATTGCTACATTTGCGGAACAAAGGCGATGAAGGATATTTGGTAAAAACCACCTGTGGGAGTTCTAGTGCGAGCTAATAACAAGTTAGTACCGAGCAACATACATACTCGTGTTATTATTACATCAGTGCAAGATCACAGCAAGGGTAACCATCTTGTACTGCATTATGTGCAACAATAATCTTATATTTAGACACAATTGCTTTGCACATTATTATTTGAAGTGTGGCCTCCTGACACAGAGACGATTAATCTCCTGATTATTTTGAAAAGAAAGGAGAGCTTTCCCATACTTAAAACGATAAGGCGTGGTCATCCCGGTGAAAAGTTACTTTGGGTTAGTGGCTGCTGGTGTGACTTGCTTGCGAGCAGGTTTTGGGCGAGCCAATTTCAGCCCCTAAGCCAGTTTCACTTAAGAACATGACATTTGGTAGGTGCAACTACCATGAGTAGACCGTCAAAAAAGTCTCAAGAACCCAAGACGGAAAAGTCTGCCATTTTGGTTTGTTGTGGCTATTTTGGGGTGCTTTTGTCTGTTTCCACGGGATCCCTGGCAAATTTGTCACAGAGTTTTGGGCCAAATTCGAAGCTATACCAGACACATTAGCGACACAAAGTTTCAAACAATTAAGAGTTTTTGTCATTGTGGGTGGGCAGTGTATGGAAACGGAAGTCCAATGACTCGCCATAAAACTTGAAAGTTGCAAAACTGAGCTCCTTCAGGTCAGAGCTAGACCAAACATCTTGTGTCTGATGTCAGTAATTGGCAGCTTTCATTTCTTTTTGGAATATAGCACCAGATTTAGCTCCCGAAATTCATGTTTGGCCATTCCGTCGGTTAGCTCATTTTCAGGGCTCAGTGCTTTCTCCGTTTTCTCTTTCAACCAAGATCTTCAGGAGGGGTTTGGGCGGAGGCATGGTGGGGGCTTAATCTCCCTGCCTTTGGCTTACCACGGTGATTAGCTTTATCAGGCCCTGACATCCCTCGAGTGATTGTCAAGCTGAAGCTAATGGCACAAGAAAAAGCAACGTTTAAATCCGTATCTGCGTTAAAATGGTTTTGTGCTCATGATCGGTCCGGTCACAGCCACCTCAGCCCCCGAGGTGCAACCTCACCCTCCCTTTGCACACCTTCAACGCCCCCACTCCCTTCCGTTCGTTCACGAGTGGCCGAGCAAGGACCCCGGTGAGATAATTGAATTGCCGCTCTGAAACAGATTGAAGTCAGTGTCCGCGGAGAGGAGTTACACCGCCGAGCGCCGGACATCACGCTGGGCGCCCCGGCGGAAAAAGAGGGAAGGTGGGGCAAAGAGGAAGGGAAGACGGGCTGGGGGACGGGGGGTCCCCGCCTCCAACAGACACCTCTGTATTATTCATCGAAGCCATATTGGGGGGTGTAGGGTATGACCGTGTTTTCTTTCAATGTTAGGTGTTGTACTTTGCTATTCTAACAGTTGCACGGAGTGGTTATTAACTCGGCCAAGGACACCATCGTTGCGATTGTGCGGGAGCAGTCATTTGCATGACATTTCCTAGAGCGCTGAGGCAAAGTTCAAGTAAATAGCAATTCATCCTTTGTAAGGCATTATTGAAATGCCTCAAAAAAAATCAATACTAGAAACATTTTCACATAATTTGGTATATTTCTTTCAGAATTTGAACAATTACAAGCTAGTTGAAGTTAACAACACTAGGTAAATAAAGTACATTATCATTAGCTCTGTTTGTGACGTGAAAGCCTTAGAGTTATCCATACTTAGCTATTTTTTTATCTTACCAAACATGCTTCCCTATATTGGTGAGCAGCTTTGTTTTTATGCCATGTCACTAAAGTTCACTGAAAAAAAAAGTTCACTTATTTTCGGAGTCTATTTATAATACGCATGCCTACCAATTTTCATGTTGCTGTGCGAAACTGGGTTCCGGGCCTGATTTGTATTCCCCCCCCCCCCCCCGCGTTGTCATCCGAAGCCATGCAAAAGTGCCCGAGAGTCGCCACGGCGCGATAGATCTGTCGCTTATAAGAAAGGATGTGCCCCCCTTTTCTCTTTTCCCGAATGAACTGGGTCAATGAGCAGCTACATAAATCATTGTGTCAGGAACGCTAGCTGAGGCGCTGCTGAATAAATTGCTGGCGCGGCATACATATCTATATCTATATATCTACATTTATGTGTGTGTATACAGTATAAGTGTGACAGTGCACACCTGGGGCGAGAGCGTCGCCTGGAAAATGTTAATTGGCTCTGTGTCTTCACAGAGGTGGTATACGGCGCATACAAGCAGAAAGGGCGAACGGTTGCACTTTTAATTGTTCTAATGCGACTTCGGCCTTCTGACTTGCATGCGGGTGCATTTTAGTCAAATGCGGCTCAAGTTGTAGACCTTGTCACCCTCCTTATATTGGGGCTGTATGACTTTATGTGCAGAATGTTTAGGCTGCAGCCGTCTACTGAGCTTATTCTTGTTCTTTTTTTAAATTATTATTGTATTATTTATCCATCGGCGGCGCGGTGAGTGGATATTTATCCATCCATTTTCTACACTGTGCAGTATGTGAGCTGGAGCCTCTCGCAGCTGACTTTGGGTAAACCCTGTACTGGTCGCCAGTCAATCACAGGGCACATGTGGACAAACACCTAATCACACACATGTACACCTTTTTTTAAGAAACCTAGCAAACATGTTTTTGGAATGCGGGACTAATGCGGAGAAAAGTAACGCAAGCACGGGGAGAAAATGCAAAAATGGAAAGCAGGGGCCGAGAATCGAACCCAGAACCTCAGAACTGAGTGGCCGACGTGATAAAAACCTGTCCGGTTTATGTTTTTATGTATTTTTCAATTCGTTTTTTGAATTTGCATTTTGTTTTTTTATAATTAACCATGCATCTGCTTTCTTCGTTTCTCGTCAATTTGACCCGCTGTGTGTTTATCATCAAAGAAATATGGTAATTCTATTTTTTAATTAAAAAAAGAAAAGGTAAAAGTTGAATCCTATTATACAATTAGCCTACAGTTTATTGTATTATTATTTTTTCCTACATTTTTAAATGGGTCCATTTGACCTACAACATAACAGGAGGGTTGACGGGGACATATTATGGCAAAGTGACGTTTTAATTGCTCATTCCCAAAATATTTGGATCTCTGGAGGGCCATCCAGTGTGTAATTGCACAATCAAATTACATTTTTTGGAGCTGCCCATGACAGAAAATGTCTTTAAAACCACTTTGGCACGACTAAATGATTGAAATAATAGCACCGTCACACCAAATTTCTCCACTCCAGCGGGCAAAGAACCACCATTGACTTCTCTTGCAGGCAACACCTGCAATAAACAAAACTGTCATGTGAAAGCTAAGCAGAGCTGCATTGTTGTAGGCAGCGCCACAACCAGAAAACCACACAACAAAAGTGGCCACATACCCAAATAACCACAAAGTGCCATAGAGCGGCTGCTCACATGTCACAGACATTTTTTATTAAGACACCAGGGGAACTGTTTAAATTTGGGGGGAAATGGCTTAATATGCAAATGAAACAGATGCTTTACTAAATGCTTCCTGAAATGGGATCGGGTGACTTTTTTTTTTTTCTTTTCTTCCTCTGATATCACCTAATGTGCCTGTCCTCCGATTAAGCGGCGAGGTCGGTAGCATTCGGTGAGGTAATTAGCAGGGAAATGGAGCAGCGGGGAGAGCGAGGGAAGTGGTAAACATACGAGGAGGAAGAGGAGGAGCGGCGAATAAAGAGAGGGAGCGGCCCGGGAGGAGCCGAGCAGGTGGGGAGCCAGGTTGAAGTCTTTCACCGGAGCTCATCTGCGCTCATTAGGACTTTTCCGAAATGAGACGGTGGTCGTGGCAAGCGCACACAATCAACACGCAAACAAAAAATAAATAAATTAAACCAACCCGGTGCGCTCATTTAATCCCCACATGGAACTCCTCGAGTCATAATGAAGGCTAATGAAGACCCGAGCAAAGATGCAGTCATTACCGCACATTAATGATGCATGTTACAGTTAGAATGTAAAAGCAGGATATTTAGTTGAGTGTAATTTGTATTTAAATGTACCCTCACCAGTCACAACATTAGGAACACCTGCACAATCTGATGGCATCCAATACAAGAGATGCTGCTGAAAATGGTATCTTGAAGTTATGGCGTGTTTTCCCATGTCGCACAAGGTAGTTAAAAATACAATTCTGCCACTAGGGGGCCCCCTTATCGACGTGTCACCCATGAAATTTGGTCAAGCTCCGACCTTGTGGGACTGCATTATATGCCGAGTCATCAAGCTTCCCTGCTGGCACAAAAATAAAAATATATCAACATTTTCTGTCGGGTATGTAGGATGCTAATTTGGTATCAATTGGACAACATCTTTAAAACTAATTAGTATATTGAATGCAAGAAATGGCCAAAACGACCCGAAAAATTTGATTTCACACCACAATGTCGGACATCCTGAGTCTTTTTGGGCATGGGGTTTTTGAGACCTTTATGTGGGTCGGCTCAGGATAAAAACACACTTAGAAACAATTTCCATGTTTCTAAGTGAAACTGCCCTCCGTGGGCAAATCTTCAAATGTATCTTGGCAGGCGCGACAAAGCCAATGACCTTGGGGAGCTGACGAATTCGACTTGTGTTTTATGGCGGTCCATCAAATCAAATGACAAAAATTAAAATCTCTCACAATTTGGCGTCACCAACCTGTTTTGTACACTTCAAATTTAGTAGCAGTCCAACAAAATCTCTCATACAAGTTGCTCTTTGAAGGAGCCCTGGAAAATGGACCCAAAAATGGCCACTTCAAACCAAAATGGCAGACTTCCTGTATATTTTCAGGCAAGTGTTCTTGAGACTTTTTTTTTTTTTTACCCATGAGAGACGTGCCTACCAATTATCCCATTGCTAAGTGAAACTGGCTTTCGGGGCTGAATCCCCCCCCCCCCCCCCCCAAAAAAAAAAAAGTTCTGTGAAGCGCTTACCCAACCAGAAAAGGTGAGAATGTTGTCACCAGATAGCAAGGTGCTCGCTGCCTCGGTGTGGGGAACATCTTCGTCCGATAACGCGCCAGCGAGGACACGTTCACGATTAGACGCGTCAGTTCCGTGTCCGCGCAGCTCGGCTGAAGAAGAGGTGTTGTTATCTGTTGTGATTCACACGCTCTCACGTTTGGAGCTTCAAAGCTCAGCAGACCCACAGTTCAACGAGCATGAAATGATAAACTCTGTCGCCGTTTTGCTTGTTCTTTGGCTTTTTTGTGTCAATGATGGCAGAAGTACTCACACTGCGCAGAAGTACAGATACTCGTGTAAAAAAAAGTCTGTTTTGAGTGCTAAAAAAACACTAGTAAGTAGCTGTTCGCATTTTCGATTATCTTAGACTTTAATCAAACAGATTAAATTAAATGAGATGAACTGCTATCACACTAGTTTTCTTTCTTCTACCGCCATTATGTCACGCCGGAGTTTATAAAGCGGATTAAAACAAACGTCACGAGAAGAAGAAGTGAGCTGTCATCCCAGGAACGGTGAGCTCGCCTCTTCTCACGCCCATTAGCGGCCGGCAAAGACGAAGCACCCATCGGCAGCGTGCTTTTTGTTCCATTATACGGCCCTCCTCTCACACTCGCCCGCTTTCACTCTTTTATAGTGACACGGTTATTGATGGCCTCTCCGCGGCCGACAATGCGACTCTATTGCTTTTGTCTGCCTGGCTTTTGGCATCGCCCCACTTTTCTGATCTCGCCTCTCCGCTTTGACGGCAAAATAAGCATTTGCATTAAATTAGGTACAAGTGCGTGTCATCTTTGTTACAGAGTGCACGCAGCGCTACAGATGCGCAAGAAGCTTCCTTCCCCAAAAATGAAGAGAAAATAAATACATATCACTCAATACCGCGCCCTGCAATGTTTGAAAAAATTAGCCCCCGACACCAGTTTAACTGACTGACCCTAAATTGGGTGAACATTTCTTATCACTATAGGACGCACAAAAAAAAATTTAAATAACCTGTGCCTGAACTTGAACAGGTAGTCAGCCATTTTGGTTTGAAACAGCCGTTTAAGGTGAATTTCCGGGCTCATACTTTGACAAACTCCTGTGAGGGAATTTGCCCTAATGAGCAAAAAAGCAAGTATCCTAGACAAGATGGCTGATGCTCAATCAAAAAACTTTTTTTTTTTTTTTTTTTTTTGCCTACACTTTCTAACGTGGGCAAAGCATGGTGTCAAAATTTGATCATCATTCCAAGAAATTTCACTCAATATTGAGTGAAGGATAAATGATGGTGTTGCAGTTTGTTGTTGTTTTTTTTGCTTTCTTTTTTTGTTTGCTCTTGTTTGTTTGATAGTTAAACATGCAGCGGGTCGCAAGAAGGAAGCGTAACAGGAGCTTTAAATGAACAGAGCCTTGCCTGTCGGCGAGCAGACAGCGTTCTAAATTATTGATACGTATCTGCAGGCCGATTATTGATCAATTCCAACGCGCAGACTTGCTCGCAGGCTTCTGCTTTAATGGACGGATTCCGCTTTGATTTCACATTTAATATTGACCGAATTATTGTGATTTATTCAAGCCTCAATTATTTTGATGAAGCAGACTTACTGTGAGGACCGCACACGGTCTGTCTACAGTATCTGCCGTCAGGGTGTAGTGGTAGTAACTGTTCGGCAGGTCTTTTTTTTTTTTTGCTTACAAGTGGGCCAAAGAACAAGTGAGTCATAATAACATTAATCAACAACTGTGACCTTCAGTCGAATCCCTGTAGCTCTCTCAGGGGTGGCTTGGATCCTGTGACCCCGAAAGAACGCTTTGCCCTCCCCTATCCACCCCAGGACCATAATTCTTAAACCCGTTGAACGGAACCTCTTCCCCTGGGCACCTACACTGAGATCCTCAAAGGCTGCCTGAAAATGATCATCCATCATGGAGAGGAAGGTGAAGGAGGCGACTGCGTTGAGGGCTGAAGTTCAGGTGCCGGATGATTTGGCTTTGAAGCGTATATCGCTGAAATTGATCCACCCCGTGGTGTGTATGTGGAGTGTTGTGTCGTTCTGCACCGGTGTCCCTGGTTCAAATGCTCATTATGTCCTCGGTTACACATCCTTGCAAGTATATAAGTTCCATAATTGATCTTGCCTCAAGGTCTTCACCAACCACGGTTATTCCTGCTTATTTTGGATGGAAACGATACCTGAAATACACACACATACACTGAGAAATAGCTGAGGTAAAATGCTTTTCTGGCAGCTATTAAGGACAGCTCCCCTGTGAAAGTAGCCCTCTGGGAGTGCAGGAGACTGGATTTCAGCCTCATTACGGAGACTGCGTGGATGGATGGATGCTAGAAGGATGGAGGTGTGGAATTATGCAAAGTGGGAGGCTGTGATCACAAATTAGCCGATGACTGAAACAGGTGTTAGGTTGCTATTTTTCTGGCTATGTTTAAATAGATTTCACTTGGTTTATTAATGAAACGTTGCCGCAGCTCCCCCATAACCATTCGGAGTTATTGGATCCCCGGATATGTTATGACTTAGTGATTTCTTGTGTGTGCTGGGCTCCGACTACATTTGCTGTTAAGGGACACTTATCGCCCTGGACAGCTGCAGGCCAGGGTTTGTAACCCGATCCTTCCGTCTCTTCTCCCTCCATCACTCTCTCTCCCCGCCAATTTCGCTTGCTCTTCCACCACTTGAACGCGATACTCATAGCATCTGATCACGTTCAAAAAGCTTATTACAACTAGGAACTCCGGTGTCCAGTTGAGGTCATCTTGCGCTTTGAAGGAAAAGTGGCTTCCCGACTGCTGTGTGCACCTGTTACACTTCAGCACTGAGGGGCAGGGAGTGATACAGGGTCTTAGTGTCATTTGTTGTGACTCTAAGGCCACATACAGTTCAGTTCAGCTTCCCGGTCTACCTCGGGGAAAGCTAAACCCTTATTTGGCTTGATCTTGAAACCTGCAAAATGGAAAACCATCCCTTTCCTGTTTTTGTTTTGCATTTAGCGACGAGTCCTGTTGCATTTGACCATGATGTTTAGCATTGGCGCTTTTAAAACCACTGTGCGAAAGGCATTTGTCGGTTGCGTTCACAGCTTCGGACAATGGAAAGGCATCCGAATGAACCTGGAAACTGTTTGGCACTTTCACACTGCCTTACCGGCAAGTTGGTGCATCTGAAGTCTAATGGTAGAGCCAGGATTTGTTAGCTTTGGCTTTCCAGACATAACTTTCTGAAATGGGACATTGCTGTGTCCCTCGGGGTGTTGTGGCTTCCCACTTTGAGGTAATCAGATGCGTGGAGAGACCGAATAAGCCGGTAGAGTCTCAGCTGCTAAATTGCACTCTTTTCCCAACTTCTAGCTGTAGCCTCTGTTACGCCTCTGCTACTATGTCAGAAGCCTTCAAGTTCGCTGGTCAACTTCAAGTCCCACCATACCGTATCGGCCCCTTACACACAGAACAGCGAGCCAGCTTTGACAGTGCATTTAATAAAGGAGCTTTTCATCATCTCGAGGATGCTCCTGGCTACCTCAGTCATGCTTAATGCATTGTGACCAGGTGGGAACAGATGACATCACATGCAGAATGGACACGAGAGCTGCGGTATGCGCGACCACCTGCCTGCGCAGCTGCGAGCGTGATTAGAGTCGAGCCAGGCCGACGAGCGCCCATCCAGAAACGGTGGACAGGATGCTGACACGCCGTGCCTGAACGCCAGACACGAGATGGCGGCCGTGCTGGAAAAGCAGGCCGCCTCGCACAGATCACTTAAGCGTGGCAAAAGGCCAACTGAATAGGAATCAGAACCGGCCCATTCAAATGCTAAACAGAATCTTATCTCGCCGCCTCTGCTGCTGGCCTTCGTGCTCGATACCGCCTGGGGCAAAGCTATTAATGCACTTGCAGGTGCCTTCCATGTTTCTCTTTGTGCTTTAAAAAAGATACCACCGGCATAAAATTTGTAGGAATCTGTTGTTCTACAGACAGAAATACAAGAATGTATCAGGCTGTTGGTTGTACCAACTTTGAGTTGTCACCAAGGCGTTCTGTGGCTCATTTGACTCCACTGATGAAATTGACTGATGCTACTTTTTACGATATGTTTTTGATTATTTTTGATATGGCAAAAACGTTTTCATGGATGGTATATTAAACGTACAGTATGGTATGTAAAAGTCATTGATTTTCCAATATTCATAAAAAGTGATTTAAAAAAAAATCTAATTAAATAACATCTTCTTTGATGATTAAACACGCAGCCAAGTCGTAACCCATGAAAATTTCTGGTATACCAAAGGAAACAAACGGGAGCAAAAGCCATTAATGCTCTTCTATTTCATATCCACTTCATGTCTTAACAGAGATCATTTGTAAAGGCATCAGTGCTAATGCACACATGCACAAACTCACTTTCAAACTTTATTTATTTTTTTATTCTGGCAGAGTGAACATTGTGCGGTTTGAGAACTAAATCAACCCTGGGACATTGCGTCGTAATGGAGTTGAAAAGAGCGACTTAATTGGCCAACATATTCACACGGCCGGGCATTAACGGTTTCATTTGCATTTTCACTTTTTTTCCCCTTCATTCGCCCCTTTTAAAAGGTCTCCGTGGTGTGCATGTGGAGCAGACATATGAATTATAACTCTGGGACTTCATGAATATCGATTTGGCTGCCACTGCTGCTAAGTGGGAGGTTGCAGAAAATGTTGAAAATATGCGGAGTTGGATACATTTGCAATTAGCCGGTTGTTAGTTCAAGCACCTGTGTTATTGGTTTAATTGACTGTTTCTTTGGTACCTTAACTCGCACACATGAAAAAAACCCACCAATGATAATTCAATGAGTCGACTGACTGAATGTTGGCGAATGGATTCAAATTTTGTGTGTTTTGGTTATCTTTCCTCAGCAAATACAAAAATATAGAAATGGTGGAAGTTGCAAAATCGGGACAAAAACAGCCTGATTGTTTTTATGTGTTTACCAGGCCGAAGCAGTGTAGAACAAGGATAATGGATGGATAAATCAATGGCCTTGGATACACGTCAGAATTCTCAGACGTTGTCAAGCTGTTATCAGATCTTTGGAATCCCCAACGCAGGAACGTTGTCGGCATGATTCATTTCCGCTCGTGGCATGTCGACGACCCGGTTGGGTCCAGATATCCGACCTTTGGCCCTGCTCTAGACACGACCCCCGACTGGTCTTCGATTGACCATCAATCGACCCACAGAAGGCCCGAGAACGGCGCCGATTACGGCTGCATCTCCAAGAGAAGATGTCGCAGTGATTCCTCTCTTGTCAGAGCAAGAAAAGCAGCCATCTTTCAATTTAGGGCCGAGGGGATATGAGGCATCTGTCATCATATTTGTTCCTACAATTCTTTGCTTCTCTTGTGAATGCGGCAAACTCCGACATAAATCATTGTCAGTTTCACCTCATTTCCTGCTTCATGACGAATGGCCCCCGAAAGCTATTGCGACGTTGACCAGTCTGAACCCTTCCGACTCGTTCCTGCTCTTTTTTACATGACAATAGGCCTTCAGACACTTTGAGGGGAAACCAGACCTCGGCCTCCCTTGCGTTGGCTGCTATCGCTCCTCAGCATCTTGCCCCCCTTCCCCTTTCGCTATCTCTCCATTGCTTCCGTATCGCCCCAAATTGCTGCTCCCTAACTGGCCGTCGATGATAACAATTTAAAACCAGCCGGCCGATACACCTCCTTTCTCCTGGTGAAAGCAAATCAAATAGCAAGCTAGCGCTTTATTAAAAATGAAATTAGCCGACTTTTCTAATAAAAGCGGAATTTGTCGCCAGGCTCAATCAATAAAGGAAGCTGATGAGGGGAACGGCGTTATTGGGAAGAGGAGAACAAAACGGTTTGGGATTTCATTCATTTCAAATTCAATGCCCACCGGGGTGTCGTAATTAGGGCCCGAGTGTAAAAGGTACTCTTCAAATGGTTTCATTTCTTTGTCATTATTATTGTTGGACCAAATGAATCACCATTTTTAGGGGTTTGGTAGCCCCTGATAACTCTTTGAAAAAGAAATACCCTGTAGCCAGTTGAACATAGCAACATGAAGTTTGGTCATTGAATCGACCTGCAAGAAAGTCTCAAGAACGCATACAGGGAGTCTGCCAGTTTCAGTCTATGAATAAATCAAAATGTGTATTTAACCATAAAATAAAATTCCCAAAAAAAATAAAAACATTGAGACCGAGGTATCTTTTTCAAGGGTGATCTGGCGAAGAAGGAAGAACACAATTCATGTCATAACAATACAATGTATATAGAAAAGGAGACAGTACACAGTATATGAAGGTAAACTTAAAAGTATACATAAAAGAACACAGTATAATTCCAAAAATAAAACTGTCATCAGTAGGTTACTATCCACCCAGAATGGAGAGCAGTAAATACTGATCACCCAATTTTTGGTTTGAAGTGACCATTTAAAAGCTGATATTGTCAGCACAATCGGCGCTTCACAGATAAAGCCGTCTTGGAGATTTTGGCCGATTGCTACCAACTTCGCACCACGTGGACAGATGGGTGACGCTAACATGTGAAACAGTTGAGAATTCGTTATTGCATGCGGGAGGAGCGTGATGACTTGCCATAAAACACAAAAGTGTAAAAACTCAACTCCACAAGGTTCGAGCTTGAGCAAACCACCACTTGAACAAACCACTATTTGCGAGGGCCCGTTCAATTATTCTCGGAGCTTCACTTTCAGAACCCCCCACTAGCCCACAATCGCACCTCACCGCTCCTGACTGCATTCGTGTGCCAGCAACACCACCACCCTCACACTCAATCACCCGCGGATGCTGGGCCCGGGAACGTGGCGTCATTAACTTCTTTGAGTGGCAGACGTTAAGCGCGACCCAGCGCCGCCCACTGGCTCTCCCTCATCCCTCATCAACCACATTGCTTGACTCCGCCTCACCCACACACCCAGTAGCAGGAGCCACATATTTTATTCACTCGATGCTCGGTCAAGGGTGAATGAGATGAGAATGCAGCATGGATGATATTTGTTTGCATTTGTGGGTTTGTTTTTTCATGCCTGAATAAGACGGTGAGCCAACTTTTAGGCGTTAGCTTTGGTGTGGCGCGTGGTGCCGAAGTCCCTGTCGTGCTGTGCCCCCGTCTCATTAATCACAAGGCTCGGTGCCGGATCCGCCGACAGCCCTGCAACCAGGTGGCTTACGACATCCTTGCACTCTGGGAAGGCGTCATGATGTGCTGACAGGAAGAAGGCAGTGCACCAATAACAGCTGCCGGTGGTCATTTGAACCAGCCCCCTTCCCAACCTTCCTCCTCTCTCCAGCCAAACCAACCCCGCTCGCCCCTGCCCACTTAATCCACGTGTCCCCCCACCACCGAACTGTTTGGCTTCCTCTTGTCTTAGGTTCACGAGTTTTGACCCGAGGGGTCAGAGGTCGACGAAGTTGCCGCTGCATCGCTCGGCAACGTCGCACGTCAACAGAGCCGGTCGAGCATGACGGATGGAGGCAGGCAGGCGGTGAATTGTTGGGGGGCGGGGTCACCTACTACAGTGTTCAAGCTGCAACATCAGCTTTATTCCCCCTACCTTCTAATTCCGTACTGGTGTGTGGTGTTATTTAACTTTAGTGTGCTATTTGCTTTAATGGTCAGGGGAGGCATACAAACGGCTTTTCGAGGTGGAAAGCTGTGGGATGCTGGCAATGGTTGGGGAAGCGTTCCGTGGTCTAGTTGTGTCACCAGCGTGTCGCTGTGCTGTCACTTGTCCCTAATTGGCCCAGATCGGCTCAAAGCGCACTGACCCACCCTGTCTTTCTCTTTGTGTGTGTGTTTGTGTGTGTGTGTGTGTAGCCCTTTTCTTGTGAGTGTCTATTCTCCACCAAGCTAAGACAATGGCCTTCACATGCTCCTCTCCACTAATGGACGCTAAATCCTCCTCTGGTTCCTGCAGCTACAGTATATGAGGCTTCACGTCAGCCTCCTAAAATAATGAGAATGTAGTCAGTGGGTGGGGCGTTGATCTAATCCCGATCGGAGACCCCATTGATCCGGCGCTGGCGGGAGGTCGCCTTGGGGTCAGTGCAAGAACCGACGATGACACGCTTCATCATTCGGGACAAACCAATTGCGGTACTTTCAAATGCCACGACACTGCGTATCAATCTTGCCCGGCGCATTGTCGTCTATTAAAGTTGCAGCCGCCACCTCGTTTAGCGGCGCTGCAATCAGTCAACCGGTCAGAATCCAAACAGGGCCCGTTGTCCCTTCTGGGCCAAATGGAGGATCTATGATGTGCTCCGAGGGCTCTGGGAATGACCCTCCAGCGTTGCATCCTAGATGGCGCTCTAATTGGATGGGGTGACCTTTCCTTCTAGTAATTTTGAAGGGGCTGATGGTCCATGTGGAGGGGGGGTTCTAACACATTAGAACGCAGCAGGGAAGTCCTGATTGATGTTGGGGATGAACAGTGGCAGGTAGCGGGATGGCAACATGTGAGGCGACAGCTGTTGAAAGGGAAAGAATGTAATAGTCAGCCACACAGGGGGTTGACACCACTATATATATTGTACAAATTGGTATTTTATTACATATTTTATAAACACTCTTTTAATAGACAAAGCAGATTTAATTAGGGCCTACTTGGAATTGCTTTGTTTCTACATCGTTTTACATTTTAAAGGTTTTTCCCGCACTCAATAACCAGAGACTATATCTCCGGAACAGTGTACATTTCAAATTAAAAATTTAAACTCGCCGTTTTGAGGGACACTCCCATCATAAACATGCTACATTTTGCAGGTGTGTTAATGCTGATGAAAATCTATTTTTCAAAGCAAACATTGGCAAGACTGCGAAAAAAAATGGGTCAGTTGCACCCACTGGCGTTTCGGGAAAATTCAGCCCCTGAAGCAGCTTTTACTTAGCAACATGACATTTGGTGGAAATGTCTATCATTAGTAGACCCACAAAAAAGTCTCAAGTGGACATGCTTTAAAAGTCACAGGAAGTCTTCCATGTTGGTGTGAAGCGGCCATTTTAGGTTCATTTGGGACATTTCTAGGGGTCCTTATCCTCGAGATTGTTTAAGATTACTAAAAAAATTAAAACCACATAAATTAGGCATATAGATGACACTAATCTTTTTAAAAAAAAGAAGTGAGTTTATGACAGTTCATGGGTGTGGAGCATGACAGAATTTTGCTGAATAAATCCACACCACAAGGTCAGAGCTTGACCAAAACGTGTTGTGTGTGATGAAGACTACACCCGAAAGAGATTAATAGGTGTCCCATACTGGCCTAAATGTATGGTTGTAATAATTCCCAACTTCCACGCTTGCAGCTTTAACTCTGTCTGTTTCTTTGAGCCACCATATTGCATCCTAGGAGTGATGGCCTGGGCTTGCTGCTCTCACAATGCTGGCAATAAGTAAGAAATATATTCCAAAACGTATACTGTGGATGTGCAGCATATTCTGTAGCTCATCTGCACGTAAAATCACAATATCACATAAATTGGGGTGCAATAACACTGCCGATATGGGCATTTCTGCAATAAAGCTGGTGTGTTTGTGTTCTGTGTGTTTACCCCTCAATTTGGGCTGTTGTTGGGATTTGCATTCATGGCTAACGCCGCTTCCTCGGATCCTGGCAGAAATTCATTTATTTGCATCAATATGAGCTTCAGTGGGGCTTTTCATTGGCGTCACATTGAATGCAGTGAGGTAAATAGGCGCATTTTGACTGGTTTCGACAGTGTGCCTGCATATTTAGTTGGCTTGATCCTCGCAGGCTATGGGGCAACAGTGCTTTACATAAAGAGGCATGTTGTGACAATTGGTGAAAATGACTGCCAAATTACAAATGGCCGCAGTCATATTCTTGTTGTTTCCACAAACAATTCTTCTTGTCTCGTTCGTGGACTATGCAATTAATTTAAAAAAAAAAAAAAAAAAACATTCAAAGAGTGTGTGCAAGAGAGAACCTCTCCAGCCATTTGGTGCACTTTTATTGCGAACATCATCTGAAAAGATCAGCTCGAACAACCTTGGCAAATACTCATGAAAGGGCTCGGCAAGGGCCCTGAACCCCCCGTGGAACGGGTGCGTTTTATTGCACTTCCCTGTCTCCTTTTGCACTTAGTTCCACAACCCCGTATAGCGCGTGTTGCTTTCTTAATGGCAGCCACTACGCTTGTAGCGGCGAGCCAGGGCCAGCAGGCTGCCCGCAGTCGAGCCCTCCGCCACGTGAGGGCTGCGGGGAGCGGGCTAACGAGGTGTCGGGGGCCAGATGACGGCTTTGTGAGGATTGGTGATGGCACAAGGGTGCCCTGCAGAGAGTCCTGTCTCGTCTTTGTTTCCGTCTTTCGCTTTGGCCCGGCACTTTGGCCTACAAAAGGAGGCCACACGAGGATGCGTGATGGCATCAGGTGGCTCCTGCGCCGTGCCTGTCGCTCCTTTTCCCCCTCCTCCCTCCCCGACTGTCCTCCAGGCTACAAGAAAAACAAAGCTGACAGCTAAGGCCCGGCTGGCTTTTAATGTGTTTTATGGGGATTTAAGCTTCACTACTGTGTTCGGCCCACACGCAGTAGTGTAAATATGATGGTCCACACGTTATCATCCCTCATCTGTGTAAAGAAGTCATTCAAATTTGGTGGCAATCGGAAAAAATCTCAGTGAGGTCGTCTTTGAAGGCGCTCTGGAAATAGCCAAAATAATCAGAGTTGTTAGAGGTTTGTGTCTTATGGCAACTCATCAAACTTTTCTGCCACGCTCCGACCACACGCAAAAACGGAAACTAAAATATTTTGGAGTTTAGTGTTATCCATCTGTCTAGAATAAACACTTAAAATTTGGAAACAAAAAGACAAAATGTGGCAGAAAAGTACATTTTTAAAAGACCTCTAGAAATGGTCTAAATGATCTGAGTTGGACATTTGTGTGTTATGGTGAGCCATCAAAATTTGCTGTCACGAATTGACCATCTGTCTCCAATTTATTGGCCAGCGGAGAAAATCTCTGATTGTCTTTGGAAGGAACCCCGAAGATGGTCCAAATGACCCCAAAATGCCCGCTTCAAACCAACATGGCAGATTTGCTGTGTCTTTTTGGCCATGACCTTTTGAGACTTTTTTGTGGGTTTCCTGGTGACAGACATGCCCAGCAAATGTCATGTTGCTAAATGAAACTGACTTCGGGGGCTGAATTTTCTAATGATTCTCAGGGGCTAGCAGACATGTTCCTCTTTGAAGGACTTCTGGAAATGAATATAACCCTAAAATTGTCATCAAACCAAAATTGCGGACTTCCTGTGTCTCATTTGGTTTTGAGACTTTTCTGTGTTTTCTTCTTTGTAAAGCCTTGGCAGACGTCTGCACTGTCCTTGGCCATATTAGTTTTCCGCCATTTCTTCTCCTCCTTTGTCACATTTTGCAATACGTGAGTGACGATCCCGCTTACTCCTCTGTCATGCTTACTGCTCGTATTTACTCGCCTTTGCCTCTCTCTTCGCTTTGCTCTGTAATTTATGAACTGCCGCACTCGAGTGCAGCCTCGCCCTTGTTAAAACCAGCATAGGGTCCGTGTTTGTACTGGCCTTTTAGCGCTCGACAGGAATCTTATCGAGAGCTCCTCGATAGCACCGCACGTGAGTGGTCGCGAGAAACACCTTGATTGAGATCACGGGATCTTTCGTTTTTCTCTGTTAAAAGGCCAAAGTCATTTGTTCTTATTGCTTTCAGCCTCATGGGGACTGTTTAGAAAGAGATGAGGATGATACTCTGCGGACCTGAATTTCACATTGTCCTCGGTTTTGGAATGCTTGCTTGTGACTTGCGAGTATGTTGGTGATGTAGTGGAATAAATTCAAATTGCTGTAAATCAAGCACACTTATCTGTCTTGTCAAGCGACATCAACTTTTGACTCGAACAGCAGGTTTCAACATGGTGTGAAGAGTTATGATACCTTGGGGCAAAGACTTCAATTTAGTTTGGGCTCGAGCACCAGTCGATGCAGAGGCCCTATTGGAATCGTCGTTTCTTATGATTCCTTTGACCAATAAATTGCCTTTTGAATGGTCGACGTACCCATCCTGGGAAAAATGTATGTATTGTCTCAAGTCAGCCCCCCAAAACTCAATCAGTATCACTTCCTGGAATGAAATCTCCATGAGAAAGCGGGAGTGCGATGGCTTCGCTCATTGCTGCTTGCAAGCATGAATTATGCTTATATCCATATGGATATTTGACCCAGTCCGTTCCATACTTGAATCCTTGTTGCTCAACTCATGTCTACGTCTGATCATAATTGGACTCATTACTTGGGGGGGCAACAAGCAAGAGAGAGGCGCAAAAGTCACAGAAAGGTTAGCAGCGACTCCCAAAGGACGGTAAATCCCTTCTCTGAAACCTTATTGTTTGGAAACCATGAAACTGGATTCCTGTAACAAGTCTCTGATCAGCGGAGCCTGAAGGCCCAAAGGACTCAATTAGACCACAGCGATCCGTTCTGACCGAGCCGCCTTGTCTTTGTTTCACCTTCTACCCACTCGCCTGGTGTGATGCCTTCAGATCGGCAGCGCCGCTCTCGACACGCCAGCTACATCAATCCGCGTTAGGGTGTGTGCACCAAACAGTATGCAAATTACGTATCACGACTATATCCACCAAATAGCCAGGTTATCACTTTACAGTATAGCGATAATACGACAAAAAAAGAGATTGCAAAGTGGAAAGTGGAAAGTGGCGTAAGACCAAATAGCAGGTACACATACTCAAGCGAATGAGAGCCAAAGTTATAATGCTGAAAATATTACAAATAATGCACACATTTTAGAAAAACATACACAAATATTTGGAGGACACAAAGCTACAGCAGGCAAATACTCAAATATTTTTTTTAAAAAGATGCAAACTTATGCGTTATGAGAAAACACTGACAAACCATTTAAAAATAGAACCCAAACATTCAATACAAAACGAAAATAGTAGAGGAAAAAAAATAAGATGCAAACTTATGAGTTGTAAAAATACTGACAGAATATTACAAAATAAATATTCAATGGAAACAATGGAAAGAGGAAAGAAAAAAAATAGATGAAAATGATGTAAGTCGGACAAATATATCAACAAACTGAATTAGAAAATAACTACTTTGCTATCGTGGCGTGCTGAGGACAATTACTACTCCCGGGAGACGCTAAATGCAATACAATAATAATTACTATTTCAAATGGTTAAAGTAACTGTCTGAAATTTTATGGCAGTTCATCGGTAAACCCATTCATGCCTCGTGCGCATGCACTGGTGAGTTCCTTCTGACTAAGGTTGCTGCACTTCCTGTGACTTTCAAGTGGCAGCATCAAAGGATGAAGACTTTGAAAATGTGAATTTGCAACCGTCTTATTACAATTTCATGCCTGACAATTAGAGCGAATTATAATCATTTCTTTATTACAGTTATGCCACTCGTTGCTCTGCCCGCACGAACTTGCCCGAAACAAGGCACGTAACGTAGACTTAAGAGGGGAATTTTCCTCAGTTCGCAAATTGTATAACCTTTGCGGCGTTGTGAATACTCACTGTGGCTGAACCACGAGGAATTTGGACATTATTATTTTGGACCTATTTTCTCCTTTCCTTGCAGGACGTAGTAATTAATGACCTCCCCAGTCCACATATATGGACCTTTTCATAATGTAGGTGTCATAATACTTCGCTTGACTAACGCTAATGTGAACGTAAAACAACGAGAAAAACTTGTTGTGTTTGGGCTTGCGCCACCAGATATACCCCAAAGGTTTTTTATTTATGTATTATTTTTAATGTATTCACTTCCAGACAAGTCTACAATAATCCAGACGGACCTGTGGGTGAGGAGGATAAATGGAGTCAATGTTGTAAATAGTTTTACGGAGATTGAAAAAGGCGTAGTATCCAGATCCGACTGCGAACCGAGCCTCCGTTATCGGGTTTGTGGACATTTTCTCACAGGTATGTATAAAATATTCGGTTGGCTGCCGTTGAGTAATTTACCAAAATCAAATGGCTAGCCTGCAGCGCACGCTTTATTTTACCGTCCAAAAAGCCTCTGTGTGCCATTAATCCCAGCAACGCCAGTGAACAGTTGCCTAGTCCCTCAGTGATCATGTTAACGATGTCTACATTTCCACGACGTCTAATTTTCAATCAGCAAAATGTAAATGACGGCTGCCGTTCCGTCTCTCTCTGCTTCAATTGACCTGACGCAATAGTCACGGTTTCTTTACTACTACGACGTAGATCGCTCCGTTTCTTGCCACCTGGAAGTATGTATGGAGAAAAGATCTGGCTGATATTTAAGGTATAAGGACGGTATTGTGCATAAAGCACATGCACAATAAAAAGCCGTTAGCCGTGTAGCTCACAAGTTTTGGCCCCCGTTGTCTGAGTGCCTTGTAGCACATCAGCGATTCCATCAGTAGCGCAAATAATAGGAGCCGCATTGCTTTCTTCACATGAAAGTCAATTTGTGCGCCCATTTAAAAGCCAAAATTACTCTTGGATGTAATAAGCGTCCCGAGCTTGTGGACGAACGGACGGAAAGAGGGGAAACGAGGAATGGCCGGCGGTCCGCGGGGAAATGAACGCTTCCCCACCAAAGCCCATCGGTAATGACTTCTGTTTAGCCTTGATAATGTCTCCTAATTAGTTAATCAAAGACAGTGGTCCTCTACTCGCACCTCCTACCTTCGCGGCTTCTGTCTGCATCATTGCACAACAGCCCAGAGGTGTTAGAGCCTTGAAAAATCCCCGGTCGCTCTCATCGGTGGCGGATACACCTGCTTGGGTTCGGTGTACATTACGCCGGTGAAACAAATAAGCAGATAATGGAAATATAAAACTATTCAGCATACAGTAACCCCCGTGTTGCAACAAGTCCAAGCTGGGCTATTCAGAAGCCCTCTGGCGCGGTCGAGGTGCAATATAAAGCACCAACAGAGTGTCTGTCGGCCCCTCGGAGCTGCCATCAGCGACTGAGTAATACTCTGTTTTCTCCGTAATCAATTAGCGAGCCTTCAATAGCTCGGCCATTCATTATGTCGCCGTGTTGGGGTCGGGGGGCGTAACGTGGCGCGGCGGTCGCCCCTGGGATGGGCGCGTCAGCGGGTGCTGATACATGGCGCGGCTCTGGCGATCGCTCTCGCATCTAAAGCGGGCAGGCCATTAGTCTGCCAAGCGAGCATTAATCCGCGTGGCCGACACCACATTACTTTGTTGTTAAACAGCCGGCCGAGGAATCATTCACTGCAGCTGAACGACGCGGGATGCAATTAATGCTCTTGTAAAACTTCATAGGGATGGCCGTTTCAAGCAATCATTGAGTAATGATCGGGAAATTCAACAATCGATTATGATCAAGAGGACTAACTTTATATTAATTCCAGCCGAAGGTGCTGACGTAATAGGGATGCAGACCTGTTAGTGAGCTAACTTTGCCAGCTTGGGATACGCTTGCACATTCACTTTCTTTTTTTAATATCAGAGGTTTTCCAATCTTTTTTTATCCATCCATCCATCCATCCGTTCTCTGAGCCGCTTCTCCTCACTAGGGTCGCGGGCGTGCCGGAGCCTATCTCAGCTATCATCGGGCAGGAGGCGTGGTACACCCTGAACTGGTCGCCAGCCAATCGCAGGACACATACAAACAAACAACCATTCGCACTCACATTCACACTCACACCTACGGGCAATTTAGAGTCTTCAATCAACCTACCATGCATGTTTTTGGGATGTGGGAGGAAACCGGAGTACCCGGAGAAAACCCACGGAGGCACGGGGAGAACATGCAAACTCCACACAGGCGGGGCCGGGAATTGAACCCCGGTCGTCAGAACTGTGAGGCAGACGCTCTAACCAGTCGTCCACCGTGCCGCCTTACGTGACTATATTGCGTACTAACTAGGCATGGGGCCGGTATCACATTCTGACAGTATGATAACAGTGAGCAAAAATATTACAGTTTCACGGTATCACTGTAAATATTTTGAATCATTTCTTCATGGCAATCTAATGCCCCCACATCTCCCCACCCTCCACATGGTTGCCTATTTGAGCCACAATCAAAATGTGATGATGATTTTTGATGTTAGTCCATATTTGATGGCTCTTTGGTTGCAAAACCCTCGCAAGTAAGCCCCTCGGTGGCCTCGTATCTCAGCGCTACATTGTAAGACGTAAAAATATCCCAATTACTGTGCTAGCTGGTAGCCCTTGTGAATATTAGAGTAGCTCGGGAGCTGCACCAAGAATCATGAATGTGAAACTGATGTTAGATGTGTTCCCCGCCGTTGCCGCAGTTCGCTACAACATCAAGTGCCACGCTTATTTGGATGTATAATTAATTGAATATAGGATTGATTGTGCAATGTAAAGGCCATTGTTTTGGTCAGGGTGCATTGTCAAGCCTTCCTCTGTCAGTGAGGAATTATGATGAGGTGCAACTATTCAACGAGTAGCATATTGAATGGGTTATGATGGATGAACGCTTTCTAGGGATCAATTAAACAATACACAATGAATTCTCACCGAATCGTCCTCATTTGGGATTCCGACAATGCTTTATTTTACTTGTGTTCTCCGTTGTATTCTAAACTCGCTTTCCAAACTCTTCAAGTTTTCACAGCGTCTAGAAGTCATTTTTAGTTTTAGTCCCGCACGTGCAATGACTCTTTAAAGTCTTGTCAAATAAAGATGCGCAATAGGTCTCGAAGGACAAATAACGCTTATATGTACTATTCAGTGTTCACTTTAGGCAGTAGCGAAAGATGGAGTGAAGACCACACCAAAGGATACATCTAAAAATCAACAAGAAATGGCTTCCCCAGGAGAAAATTCACATTTTTCAGCTTGATCCCAGCACAAAATCCAATTGACAGTTGAATTGCACCTTTCACTATGATGATGAGCCCAAGCATACATCTTAAAATCAACAACAAAAATGGCTTCACCAGAAGAAAATTCACCTTTTCGGAAGGGTCCAGCCATAATCCAGACTAAAATCCAATTGACAGTGGAATTTTATCCAATCAGCCATCTAAACACCAACAAGCAAACAAAAAAGACTTCAGCAGAATATCATTGTTTTTGGGAGGGCCAAACCGGAGCCTAGGCCTGAATCCAATTTCGGATGAATTTCACAAGTTTAGCATGAACTGACAAATGAAAAATGCTGATTTAGAGAATATTTAAATGCCAGCTGGTGGTTTTTAGTTATACGCACAAAACGCAAAATATTCCCCCACAAATCAGTCTTTTAGCCGACAATATTCTACATAGATTCTCTTGAAGAGTCTCCAAAGCCGTTGCTTCATCATGATTAATGCTCCCTGGTTCACATTCCTCCATGTCGCTACTGTCCCTGTTTGTTTCCGTCATACGGAAGGCCCCAAAGATCTCAACTTCACTTCTATCTATTTACATGTTTTTACATCGTGTCATTATCCTTACATTGACAAAGTAAGGAGATGAAAGAGAAATAATTAAGTACAATAGCAATGTATTTGTACTTTGTCTCTTCCCACCAGTGCTGTTACGCCTCTGAAAGGGGCAAATATTTCTTGTCAGTCGGGATTAGCTGGGAACCATGAAAAATGTCATCCCGACCAGCGTCCCCCCACCACCGTCTCCCCGCCAGGTGTCAGTAACATCTGTCCCGTCGCCGTGTAAGCCCCTTCCTCGCGCTGTCGGTCTCCATTTGCTCCACGCGCGACTAAATCACACGTTTGTCGTCGTTCATTTGCTTACGCTGGCAGCAGACGGCGCCTAATGGATTCTAAGATGAAACAAGATCCCGTTCCAGTGTGCAATTAGCGCTCGGCTCTGCCTATTAACACTCGCATATTCACGGGCGCGCTTCCCCCTGCGGTTGAACGCGTGGTGGGTTCTGGGGCCCTGATGTTGTAAGGGTGGGCCAGCAATTGGCAAGCGCCAGCAGTTGGGGACCCATCACCATGTCTGCCAATAGAGAAACTTCTGTGGTGCTGTGGTGTGGAGCCAAGACTGCCCCCCCAACTAAATTTGGGGGAATATCCTGAGGCTTGGACAAAAGGGGGAGAGTGTACATATGGACGTGGAGTGGCCAGCTGGAGTGGTCTACTTGGGGGTGTGGGTCACGGGGGGCGGGGGGGGGGGTCCAGTGTGGATGGACCGCTAAGTGGAGCTTGACTGGATGGTGCAGGGGTGTGGCGGCAAAGTGCTCTTTAGAGACGGAAGGGGGTGGAAGGTTTACTCTGGCGAACAGATGTTTTTGGGAGGTGTGTTTGTGTTGGGGGTGTGACCCGGTCATTGAAGGGCAGTCGGGGGACCATGCGAGAGGACATTAGATGTTCCGGCCTGCTGTTAGATTTGACCCAGTCCACACGGTCAAACAGAGATTCAGGCTTGGATTATGCTAAATCCTTCTTTTAGGAAGATTCCGCTCTCCACTATAATCCGAGTGAAAGTTTTGATGTGGTAGAGGCCGGAGGTTTCGCTAGCCGCTGATTTGGTCATTTAATTTACAATAATTTGCATCACTGACCACAGTCTAAGCAGACTGTTGCAAAGTTGGAAGCAGGAAGATTTGCAAATTTTGAACTCAAACACGTGCAGCAGTAGTTGTTGATCTCGTTCATAAAGCAGAACATTGGTGAATTCTGCACTGATTCTTCCTTTTTTTTGATATCGTCGCTGTTGGGCAGAATCCTTGGATCTCCAAAATCACTCGGTTTCAGGGGGAAACTCCCCCCCAAAAAACGTTACCAAGCACTGCATTGTTCAAATTGCTATTGTACGTTCTATTGCTTGCATATATTACATTGTTGTGCGCCAACATCAACGTAACACCACTGCAAAATCATGTTCAACTGCTAATAATCCTAATAGGATTTTAAAAAATAAAATAAAATCTTTCAATCTTGAAGCGACAAAATGTCACACGGCTCCCGCAGAGTGAGGAAAGAGGCGGAGTTTTACGACACTTTTCAGGCAGTTGAGCGTTGAAGAGAGTTAATTTATTTGCCAGCTATTTTCAAGACTTTTAATTGGTTAGTAATGTGTGAAAATAACAGAGGACAACATGCACGGAGAAGTAATATCGATTTTTGCGAAAAAAAAATATAAAATGGACCCCATTTGGTCATACGGGGTTTCCGCTCGACAGCGACGATTATGGTATCAAATTTAGAAATGTTTATTTTGTACATTTACTTCCTGTTTTGGGAATTTAAAGGGGTCCGTTTAGGCGGCTAACATTTCGGTCTGAATTAATCGCTCTGTCCGCATCGCGCAGTCCATTTGAAAGATAATAATGCTCAGTTTCTTATTGACATTGTCAAAGAAGCTACTGATTTATTCTTGTACTTTATTTAGCTGACGATGGCGACCAAAACAATCGAAACCAGACTTTCATCCCAAATTCCGTTGAACGCGTCGACATATTGAAACCTAAACTCACTAGTTTGAACTTAATTAATTAAGACCCAAATTGCCGGCGAAACGGGCTGCTGTGCCCTTTCAAACAGGAAATCGGCCATTCCAAATTTGATACGGGTCCGTTTTGAACTAAGAAAATAGAATAGTCCATCTCTTTCATTAAAGCGTAAAATTGCGCATTCTTGACTGATTCTTTTTTTTTGTGATACACACTCATACATTTGCATAAATGTCTCTTCACCCCCCCCCCCCCCCCCCCCTCCTCCCCCTTCCACTCCATCCCGGAGCACTCTATTTGTAACTCCATTTAACCAGGAGAAGTACTTGCATTCCAATTTTTTTTTTTTTTTTTTTGAAATAACTGTCACACTGAGACGAGTCTTTGAGTGTGCGTATCGCATCCCGGTAACAACCCTCCCAGCGTGCCCGGTAGGTCTCGTCGCCGTCGAATGGGAATGAGATGAATGGCGTCTGTAAATGAATTTCTAAAGGCCACGGTGCTTTATCACGGGCCCGGCCGCCGCCCCGTCCCGTTCCTGTCTGAATAACAGCGGAATTATCACTCGGGAGGGAGGAGAGAGATGAATACCTCCGGCTACGACACCCTGGGGACACACATGCGCAAACACACACACGCACACACAAACATGCACATCTGAATGTGGCGCACGCTCCCGCAGGTAGGAACGAAGCGGCGGCGGCTTGGATGGGTGGGAGGTTGCATTATGCCGCACTAATGGTGCTCTCCATTAATCATACAATGATGAAGGCCATTTCCTTGATTTAATCGGGCGCCAGCAGCCCGGTGTCTTTGTTGCACGTCATTTCCAAATGCACGCCGTGTGCTTTTAGCCGGCGGGGGCGCGGCCGAGAGCCGCATCAAACAAGTGTCTTTTGTGCGTCTGTTCGGACCGTGCGGCTAATAGGTAAAAACATGCCCCCGTAGGCAGGCCGAAATGCGGAGTCATTTCATTTACCTTGACACCTGGAGGTTCGCTTTTAACCCCAAAGAGGTCTTTTCATGTCAACGTGTCATGTGGTCATATTTGTTTGTCACTTTAAACCAGTCAGTTATTGTCATTCAATAAACACACGGTCCGTGCACATATTAAACAAAATGTTGGTACTTTAGCTCACATTATCAAATGAATTAAAACGACTTCACTTACAAATATACTTTTTTTTTTTTTAGCCCTTTAAAGGCTAGTATATTTATATATGCTATATTTTTGGGCAAATAAAAAAATCAATCAATCAATCTGTTAGTATATTGTATTGTATTTGCCTATTATTATTCGACCCTGAAATGGGTTAATGATTGGCAGCAACATTGAATTTCATGCTTTATTTGTGAAGTGATATAAAATGTCTTCTTCTGTTTTCAAATCTCACATTTATCTTCACGTACACACTATTTTATGTTGAGATTCCAATTTCAATTTGTAGATGTGTCCACCAGATAGTGCTACGTTTTTCTTCCTTTAGGTTCAAGTGGGATGTGCAGAAAGCAAACCTAAGCAGACCGAACAACCACATAGTTATGACAAAGATTTTAATAACGAAAAGGTGCACATATGAACTTGGAAACTCAATACAAGAGAGGAAACCAAAAACGGTCAAACAGGAATACAGCCATTGAATAATGTGACAACTCCTCTCCACCGCTCCTGTGCCTGCAACTACCGTAGATAACAATTGCCAGCAGGTATGCAGCAGGAGGCTCCGCCCATCAGCAATCACCAAGGCGACTGCCAGACATGAACGCACGAAAACAGACCGAGGAACATCTAACATTTGGCCATTTAAAGCGAGCGAAAGATTTTCACACCATTTGCCTTGCTACTAAAATGACAAGTTGAAGCATTTTGAAGTCTTAGCCCCTTCAAAAAACATGTAATAGCACGCAATGTCCCGAGATTATTTGACAGGTTAATGACCATAATGCAATTTTTTGTTTTTCCTACCCACGCTTTAGATCAAAACGTGTTCGCTTTGGCTTGGCCTCATTGCCCGTGCGAAAACCAGCGACGCTCGCCAGAGAGCGAACGGGTGCTTATTAAACCATAAATCTGGGATATTAAAAAAAAAAAAAAACACGCTGCAAGGAGCGAGTGAATGCCGAGACGATCCGCCGCATAGATAGCAGGGGGAGCAATGAGAAACAGCCGCGCCCACGTGAACATAAATGCATCATACATCTTGTAGTACTACATTGGAACTAGTAACCCAGAAACACAACTATGTGAGCATCGGTAGTGTAGCGGTTCACTTGGCATTGTCACGAGGGTGAACGTCACATTCAGACAGAACGACAGCCCTCAATTGGCAACAATGGAGGAAGTAAATAAGAAAATGATGCCATGAAGCACTCCCTGCTAGCTCACATTCAAACGGGACTCGCCTCTCATGTTAACGCCCGAGCCGGCGAGCTCAGAATGCTGCAGTCGGCTTGTTTTCCTCGTTGCGGGCTGATTGAGGGCATGGCAATATTTACCGAGAGGGTGCGCCCACCCTCCCCGGACGCACGCATTCTCCTGCAGGCCTAACAACCACCACCCCCTTCCCTTCCTTCCATCCTACCAAGGTAGGCTGGCATTTGAGCCTCACGAGCCTGGGGATGTGTTTTTTTTTTTTTTTTTCGTACTAGTACAGCTCATTGCACCCCCCCCCCCCCCCCCCCCCCCCCCCCCCGCTTTGCTGCAAGCCCTCTACGGACATGCTGCACAGGGACACTCACTTCCTCATTAAAAAAACAAGAAGCATTAATGTTGGATGAGGGCAAGAAGAGCCGGAGGAGGCAGAGCAAGAGGGAGGGTGTTTTCCCCTTGATCGACTCCTAAGGATGCATGATGAATCCTCACAGACACACAGGCCGACATGCTGAGGAAGAGGAGGAGATGAGAGGCTGCAGACATTATTTTTTTTTTGCCTTCTTTCCCAAAGGCAGACAGACTGGCAGACGTAATGGAGGGTCTGTAAAATGGCTGCGGGATTCTCAGAGTTGCAGCGATGTGGCTCACTGGTAAAGGAATCAAAACACTTTGCTTTAACGTCAAGATGCTAGGTGGCTCAATTTGAGCAGTAATAAAAGACGTTTTGAGGTGCCGCAAAGTTTGACGTATCTGCCGTTCGATAGTCGGATCAGTAAAGTATTTCGCAGAGAGAGAAATAAAAAAAAAAACACATTTACACTTGTCATTCAATTTGAAGGATCATAGCGTTTCAGCCTCTAAAAAAATGAAAAAGAAGGGTGGCTAGGATATTCGTGGGTTATCTCCCGCCCAAAAATGGACAACAAGGAGGTCATATTTGAACGACTGAGTATTGGCACATACTAAAACCTATGGAATGTTTGATCGTGAAGGGCTGTAGCGGTGTATTCCCCATAAAAATGGAAAAAAGAAGGCCACATTTAAAGGGCTGAACAGTGGCACATTAAAAGTAAGGCTACGGGAGTCTGAAATGCAGTAGCAGTGCATCTCCCAAAACACGAGGTTGCATTTGAAGGCCTGAGCGATGTCACACAAAGAATCTTGGAATGGAAAAGAAGAGCGCATTCCAAGGACTGACAAGTGGGAATCACACAATCTTGCTAGCAGCAAGATTGTGTGATTGCTAGCAGCGAATGATAGTAGTGCTATATCCTCCAGAACACGAAAATGACTAGCTAGTAGCCTTGGAACCACAAAAAAACATATAAAAGAAGGTTACACTTGAAGGACTAAGCAGTGGAAGTCCAGAATTGTGGGCTGCATTTTAAGGACATTAGTTGTGTTTCGCCCAAACTTTTTGGAGCGATTATGGATGACTGGGGAGGAAATTAGCAGCGTATACCCCCCATAAAATGCCAAACAAGACCATATTTGAAGGACTGAGCAGTTTCACGTGCAAAAGCGAACGCCGTAAAGGATACCAGTGGTGAATCCTCCTAAAAGCCCAAAAAAGGCTGTGACGGAAGGAGCCTTTGAATTGTGACAACATCCTTCTACGGCAACCACAATTGGGATAGAGCTAATATACTAGCGTTACTCCTCAGTCTGCTCTCCTAACATGGAGTCAAGGAAGTTAAAATATTATACATAATAAAGACGAAGAATATTTGACCAATCGATGGGCGTTGCCATGCAGCACTTCATTATGCGGCCATCTCAAGGACTCTGGCAGTTCATTCGATTCCCTCTGGTCACCGATATCCCGAGAGCCCCCGCTCAATTTCGTCTCTAGCTTACAGACTCTGATGGACAGGAGGAATCAATGCCGTCAATTTTTTTTGTATTGACCTCTGCTGTTGTTGGGGGAGGGCTTCAGCGGATAGACTTGTGTTTTTTTTGTTGTTGTTTGTTTTAATGGCGAGTCGTATTTGGGTCTTACGTCAAAATATGTAACGGGGCTTTTCCTCGGGATCACCCTTTGCGTGCTGCGCCTTGTGTGGGAGGAAAATCGGGGTCATTGTCGGCTAGCTCGTGGAAAAAAAAAAGCAGTCCAAAGCAAGATGAACGGATGTTTCAGTGTCTTTTCTTTGCACGTATTCAAAATTGGGGTTTTGCACGGAGGGTTCCGATGCGAAGGGGGGCAGTATGGGGGTTGTAGGCCCGTTAGCGGTGCTGGATCTGCGGAGAAGCTTGCTGACTATGCCGGCGTGTCTCCGGGCGCTGTCTGCAACGCATCGTGCCGCGCCAAACGAAAGACGGCGAGCGCAGGCAACTAGGGCGAGTCGGCTGCGTTATGAATTTACTCCGGCGGCACCTTTGGAAGGACTTCCTCATTCAGCGCCACTTAGTTAATGCCAAGTAAAAACCACCAAGTGTCGATCGTTACCAAGGAGAACCTCTGTATTGATTAGTTTTTTTTCCTTTTAGTGGAGGTGTAAGCAAATCTTTTTCTTGATGGATATGAATTTTTCAGTGTGACTCTTGGGAAGTTCTGAGAAGCGAGCGTATTGGATGCACGGTTTATAAACTGCAGCAGCAACATAGTAAAAACTGGACGCTGGAAATTCCATGTCCGGCCAGTAATTGGCGATGTCCCCAAGAATATCCAAAAATAAAAAAAGGTCAAAATTGTCTTTCTTTCAAACTCTTACCCAGGCTTCAATCCCTAATTTGAAACACTACCTTGACTTCAAACCCTAACTTGAAACCCCAACCCTTTATTCGAAACCGCAACCCGAGCTTGAAACATACATTTGATTTCTCCATATGAAACCTTAACGCTGACCTGAGTATTTAATAAGAAACCCTAACCTTGACATCAAGGACTAATTGGAAACCCAAACACCGGCTTTAAACCCACAGAACACTCGGAAAGCTATACTGTATGCACTTTGCTTATAACGTGTGTGCTTGTGTCAATGCATCGTGGATTTGTTCTAATTATGGTAGTCCTTTTTTTTTGGGTAATGGTGATAAGCCCCTACCCAAACCCCCAGCCCCCTTCTTTCTCTTCCAATCTACACCCGCAAGCCAACATAATAAACAGTTTCAGCATTTTGTTTTGCTCAGTGAGGCCTTTGTCTCTCCTGAGGATTTATCATCTGCCGACAGTATTTTAGGGGGTCTTAATCTGCACGCCGTTTGATTACCGGCAGCTAATTAAACCGAGGGGGGTGCCAAGCAGGTGACGGGTTGGCGATTGGTGGGTGCGGGGAGGGTGTTTGGGATGGTCCTGCCGAGGTGTCAGCCAGCGCTTCCCTGTGCTCCTTGTTTGCGCTCCTTGTCGTCGTCTGTGCAAGTAGTCCGAGAATATCCCATTTGCATATTTTAACGGCGCCAGATTTGTTTTCTGCCTTGAATTATAACTTCAGAGATGCCTCCCTAGCTCTTAGTCAAATAAGGCAGTTAAGACTTCTTCCTTGGCTGCGACTGAACTGCGAGAACCTGTCGTGGGCTTTCTGAGCCATGTGCGCGGGGGTATAAAGAACTGCAGATATCTGCATCCGTGAGCTGTTTTTGTTTTTTTGCGTACAAGAAACGCGGTAATGGAAAGGATGTTTTGGTATAAACACTGAAACAGATTCTGCTTAGGAGGATCTGTTTTTTTCTTTTGCTGTTTGTTCCTTTGTTTGTCTGTTAGGGGGATTACGCTAAGAAACTGCGCAACCGATCTCCATTACATTGGTAGTCATTAATTAGAGATGACACAAAAAGTGCTGCACTGCTTTCCGCTTGGCAGAATGGTGGCGTATTGGTTAGCACGTCTGCCTTACAGGCGAGAGGTTCTGGGTTTGAATATCAGCTCAAGCCTTCTCCTTTCTTGCAACATTTGGAAAAACGCAATTCTTTGGTTCCGTACAGGAAGATTATTGATGGCTATTTTAGAAGGGCAGCTCGACAGTGGAGAGACTCTGGGTTGGAATCTCGACTCAAGCTTTCCTCGTGCTTCACACATCCAAGAACATGCTCCTCAAGTGAAGCAACTCGAAAAAGGCTCCAGTTAACCGTGAGCCTATTGAATGAGGAAAAGCGCTCTAGTCCATGTAACGATCAGTTCCACAAACAAATCTGCGCGAGGTTGCGGGTCCAGGATTACCTTTCTCGGTGGGGGTCTGCACTCAACCGACTGACAACCGAGCTCCTTTGTTCCTGATTACCAGCGCGTCCCGAGCCCATGCATCATGTAATTGCGACACGAGAGGTGGCTTTACTGGGCGACGTGAAAAGGTGGCACGCCGACTCGAGGCAGACAAATGTCAAAGATGACAATGAGTTTGTCTCCGCCGAGAGATGCCCTTTTCCCGCAGTCCCGGAGCGCCGCCAATACCGTCGCAGGTCTCAATCCCTTGTCAAGTGCTTGAACCCGCAGATCCATATGCATGCCGCGACACGCCGAGCGGCGCGCATCTGCTCGTCGCCGCCCGGGTAGACGGGCAAGACAGGATGTCCTTCGCCCCCCGTCGTGGCCGGTGGCGGTGTGCTGACGGTCGGAACGTTGCCGCGAAGAAGCTCGGGGGCACACCGATGCTGTGACTGCAGATGAACCACTGGATCTTATTGATGAAGTAGAATATCAGCACATCAGCAGGACCACTGTCAAAGTCCCACGGGAATACATTCACACGATCCACTAAAGGGATTTTACTTTATTTGCAGCTAGTCCTGACCAGTGGTGGGGAATGGAGACAACATTTTTGACATGGAATCTCGTATGATTTGTGGATTATATTTTATATCAGAGTTAGAGTTAAGACTAACCCTTATATCAACTCATACCAAGCTACTCGATCGCACTCTTTATTCTGCATTTGTGTTCAACTTTTGATTAGTATCTTCCTTGAAATTAAAAGTTGATGATGTTTCACTGGTGAGCCATTTGAATTCCGAGGGTGACAGAAAATGCCCCCAAAAATGTTTTATTGAATAATATGAGACTAGTTCCGAGTTCTTGTTTAACTTTTGGATTGTAAGTCTCCGTTGTTTCTCTTCCCAACCGTTTGACTTCCGAGGATCCAAAGGAAATGCATAAAAAACTCCAAGTTACTTGATCTCGTCTCACCCAGTTTTTGTTTGGCTTCCGAATTGTTTTGGATTATGATTTCCTTGAATTTTTAGATTCCTCGGTAAACTCCACCGTATCTTCTACTAAAGTGGTCCTAAGCCAGACGCAATCAAGCAAACAGACCGCATCTTTTCCGCTTCCCTCGCCAATGTTGCCTACGCAACCATCACCCCCCACCTCCTGTCTATTCCGGCATGATGAAATGCACTTTTCATTGGTATCTATCCCTTATCCACTCTGTTCCGCCACACACTCTCCTCTCCGGCTAAAGGGAAAAAAAAGCAAAAAGCTTAAGCGGGCCGCCAGAGCCGAGCCGTCATCCGCTGGCAGTCTATTTGCTGTTGTGGCTGCCGGATGAGTAATGGCTGCACCGCTGTCCTTATCACCAGCGCACACACCTGCGCTTCTCCCAGCGACGCACACTTAATTGCTCCCAACCACCCCCTGCTCGGGGTCCCGATATCTGCTTATGCTCCGCATTCCTGGATAGCGGCCTTGTGTCCATTAGTGCCATGTCCGCGTGCCGTTTACAGCGACGCAGTGGGCAGAACGCAAAGGAATCAATGCTGCGGGGTGGGGGGCCTACTTTCCCCGGTTACAAGAGAGACGAACGCAATGAAGCGGGGAAGGCGATGAAAATTCAAGCTGCAAGCAGCGACAGACTGGCCCTCTTACCCTCGCAGATTCTCCAAATGATCATCAACCTTTAATGCCGTGCTCCATCCGCAGTAGGAGACGTAAACAAGAGAGCTTCACCATTTAGTGTCGCCCATCTGTCTCGTATACCAGCTTCCGATTTTCTAGTATAGCCGTTTCTGAATTTCCTGGTAAGAGTTTGTTATGTTGTGAGTTTGCTTGGAATTCACCCAAAATGGCTACTTCAAAGCAAAACGGCCGACTTTTTGTTCGATTTTGCGCATGAGTCATTGAGATTATTATATATATTTTCTCTCTCGACCTGCAGTGATAGACAGGTCACATAGATAGACAGCTTTGCCGCACACTTTCTCTGCGGACAGCGTGTTGTCGTGGTAATGACGTCTCATGCGACATATGATGAGATCGGCCACAAACCCTTTTCAAACTTCCCATCCGAGCCGGTTTGGTTTAAGGCATCGACGTGCGATTCGGGGAATGAAGTCGAGCGGCGAATTCACCGTCTTTCGACGTAAAACCACTGGCGTAACAGACCAAAAGGTCTTGTCTCGCAGTCCCCTGGAGACCACCAGACACGGTCCGATCCCCACCCAGAGAGTCCGCCTTTTGTAGCAATGAAATAAAAAGCGTTGAATACAGTGCGCCCTCAGTGTATCCAAAAATCGTAAATGTATTGAGTTTTAGGCATAGCAATTGCATAGACGCTCAACCGTAGCCTGTAAAAAGCTGCAGGAACAACAGCTCCAGAATCAGTGTAAGCGTATCCATCCTCTTCTGGATGAATGCCCCAGAGAGCGCCACCATCAGGCCTCCAGCTGGAGCCACATTTGCACTCCAGCGGCCCTCCTCGTCCTCCTGCTTCTCCTCCTCCCAGCCAGGTCAGGCAAAGAGGCAACTATTGGCAGCGCCTCCACGCTCCCCATGTGATAAATATCCAGGAGCAAGCTGGATGACACCAAATTTTTCATCATTAATCGGAGTCATTATGAGGCTGTTTCCCCCGGCATTGATCCCCCTCGTCCAGTCCAGTCTAGTCCAGTCCAGCTGACGGAGCCGCTGCAGGTTGGATTGGCGATGGAATGAGAACGGGACATACGAACAGGTGTGGAGCGCTCACAATATTTAGTATTGCTATAAAAACCCAGCTGTGAGCAGCCGTTTCTGCATAATAGAAGTCATATCATGGTGAGGAGCAAATTTTATTTCCAAAGGTCATTCTCAGCTACTACGTAGGGCACATATTTTATAATGTTATATATCTGTCCTGTCCTATCTAACCTCATGAAAAGCATGTGTCTCCAAAATCTTTTCATGTTTAGAGTTTTAGGTATTCAAATTTTATTTATTTTGTATTTGTTTCTTTGACCAAAAGCAAGAAAAAAAGCAAAGAAAATGTGGACAGCAGTATAACCCTAACGCATAACTTACCAACATATAGTACCTCTGGTTTCCGCGCTTGGCCGAGGTGTCGGCGCTAGCAAAAATAAAAATAAAAAAATTATTTAAACATTTCTTTAACAAAACGTCTTTGTGGCAGTCCAATTAAGCAAATGCATCTCAAAGCGGTGCAATTTTTAACAATTAAAAAAAAATAAAAAATTCAAAACTAAGAAAATCAATGACTGTAAAAGTGGAGGAAGTTTGTTGATTTGCAGGCTACTTCATGAAATGGAATTTGAAATTGCCAGACAGGACACCGCTGTCAAATGTTGACTTATTTCAAAGCAACATAACCGACAACAGAATACGTCTCACTTTCACTCTTGCCAGAGGTAATCAACAATAATCGCATAAAGCTGTCTGCGCTAGTAAATAAAAAGAGAGTCATTTTGAGTCACGTGACCCCCGAGGTGAGTCCGGAGGAGGAGGTCGTGACCCTCCGATGGCCTCGGCGGCCGCCGTCGTGTGAGGGCGGGGCGCCCGGGGAGCACACAATCAACCTCGGTGAGATTGTCGCGGACAAACCACGACGGGAGCCATGCTGAGCCCTCCCGTCGTCTTCTCCTGCTCTCGCTCTCTTTCTGTAGAAACAAGAGAGAAGCTGTAATTTCACAGCTGACAGACTTTCCTTTTCCCTCATTTGATATCATTTGTAAAAGAGAAGAAGAGAAATCTACCCCCGCAACCCCCACCATTGCGGTTTGCTCGTCTTATTTTCCTTGCTCGAAAGATGTCCGATCCCGTCCAAAGTGGGGAATGAAATTAAGACGGCGGCGGCGCGGCGCAATGGGGCCCCTGTGGGCTCGCGCGTGGAAAACGCAAACAGAAGGCAACTGTCTCCCGCGGCTCGAGTGAAAGGAATAAAGCCTTTCCAAACACCTGGACATCTGCCACTGATTGACAGCACCCCCCTCCGCCTCTCAAAATGAGACTTTGTCTCGCTTGCGTCGCTTTGCGATCAGGGTACGACGTGTTTTTCATAGCCTCAGGAAAGGTCGTGTCGTTACCTCTACGAGTGAGTCTCCAAGTCCACTAGTGGGGGAAAAAAAAGAATTCAATGGTTTTTATAACCCAGTCCAATACATTCATTAAGTACCTTTCTGTTGTATTTAACTTTTAAGTGCAGAACATTGGCATTTGATCTTTTAGAACATTTTTAAACATCTATCGTGCTAATCTTTTTTTTTTTTTACGGAAGTGCATGACATTTTAATTGAATCTTAATTCAAGCACAGTTTTTTGGTAGCTTAAAAAAATGTGACATATCCTTCTTCCTTCCTCTTTGTTGCTTTCGTCTTTGAGATGCGTGTTTTTTTAAATTATTAAACTCTTGCAAACTCTTGAAATAATTAAAAATATTGTTGCTTTATATCTATGAATTATTAACCAATTTAAAGTGTTGAAAATACTGTAGCTTGAGAACAAATGTATTCACTCTGTTGGTATGAGAAATGTCTCTATGTGGCACTATGCTGGAGCCGTGTGGCACTATGTCGCCTCAAGATTGCCTGGATATTTTTTCGACACGGAAAAGTGAAAATAGGTTCGATACATTTGAGTGAGCCTGCTTTGTTAAAAATTGAATAATGTAATGCTTCAGCGTAGAAGAAACTGGTCCGTCGTGAAGGTACATTTGCGTACTCATTTTTACCTATTGCACTTCTTAGTCAACTCATCGTTTGCTTCATTGCATCATACGTGTCTGTAAAATCCTGAACGATGCAGTGTTTAGTACCGATTTTGGACTTTTTGGACTAAAACCTCTGTCTAGTTTTGGATTAACACTTGGGCATACTGCTCCGCTTCTGCATTTTTAAAGTTGCTCATGAGGGTGCTACTTGGTGAGCTAAATATGTTTTTAGGTGGTACTTGATGTCAGAAGTTTGAGAACTACTGCATAGCTGTTGTGACATTGTGACGCTTGTGGTGGAATCGTGTGTGTGCGTATACTTGTGTTTGTGGGTGGGGGTCAGATGGACGAGGTAATTACCCGGATCAGTGAGCATGAAGTTGGGGGCCACGGCCTCGGCAGCCGGGGGCTAAGTTTGCCGGATTCAATGCTACACGCACATATGCACCTGTGGCCAGATGACTACTTTATCGCGTGGACTCCAACTACATCCCGTCTTTGCGATCGCATGCGAACGTTTTCCTCCATCTCCTGTGGTGTCCACAAGCCCCTCTCGCTAGTACATAGAGACGTAGACGGCGGTCCGACTGCGCCGGTTATTACTCCGCGCTTTCCCCTAATGAAATAAAAATGTAATTATCGGCTAATTTGCGTTAGCGTTGTCTCTGGCGTCGCCAAGTTCCCCGCCCCGCCCGTCGTGTCGAGTCCCATTAAACGCAACGCTTTGACTCCTTTATTCATTCCGAGCAGGTAAGGCGGGAAAAAAATGGCGAGCCGTATGTCACCTCGCGAGAAGAAATTTAGCACCGAATGCTCATTTGTTTTTATTAAATGGTGACAATCCTCTTGTCTCCGTCGGGGTGACTTGCGTCGGGGTTAGGAATGTAAAGGTTCCATAAAATGAAGGAGACACGGGATAGAACAAAAAATAAATATAGCTAATCATTCAAATTGAGTCATTTCAAAAATTTTGAAAAGAAGTATCGTATTTTCATTAGAAGTACAACAATTAATCGATTTATCGACAATTGCCGCTTATTTAATTTCACAAATGTTGTTTTATTTAGTTATTTTATTCTATTTTTTTACTTAACTTAATTCATTAAAATAAGATATTTCGTGATTAAATTATTTTTGTTTTATTTAGTGATTGAACTTAATTAGTTTAATTTTGTTATTTCATTGAGTACATTTAGTTTTTTTTTTTTATTTAATTCAATTTTATTTCATTGAGTACATTTAGTTTCTTTAGTTATTTAATTGAATGTATGACCCGAGAGTTACTTTAAGTTTTAATTCAATAATTAAGTTAATTTAGAAACTTTTAAATGTTCTAATTTAAGCATTATTTAGTTAATTTATATATTTTATGTTTTATGAACTTAATTGAATTAATTGTGCTGTATTGAGTTATTTAATTAGTAAAATAAAGTTGTATTACCTTTGTTCATTTTAGGTATTTGATTTGATTTGATTCATTTCATTTTGTTTTATTTATTTTTTTAATGCCGTAAATCCATTTGATTGTATTTATTTATTTATACTGCGTATAATATATCTAGAGATTTAGAAAAATGTGTAAATATTGTGGCATTTATTGTCCGAGGTGGTATTCTATGAAGGTGGATCTTTTTTACAGCCTTGGCGGAGGTATGCCATTCTAGTTCCTGTCCAAATTTCCTCTCCTTCGTTTACGATCTTTATTTATGGTTTTCGTGGGTGCCAGTATGTGTGTGCGTGCGTGTGCAAGCATTCATAACGAGTCCAGTGGAATGAATTCCAGTAATTGCGTGTGGCGTTATTCCATGTCGGCGGCACCCGGCGACATCGTGAAAGATTTAGTGCGATAAAATGTGAAGCTTGTGTCAATATTGATCATTGTGAACAACTCACGGTGACCCATTTTGCTCGAAGGCTTCGGATTGAACCACTTGATCAAGGTGTGGGGGTGTGTATACTTGTGCTTCCTTCCTCGCTGGCTCACCGTGTGTCCCGCGTTGTCGCATAATCACTTATTTCCCAATTTGCTGCCAGCGTAGGATGTGATTGTGTGTTTATGAGTCAGGGGAGCGCGCTTGCGAGGCTTTAATATCATAATCGCTTTGTCAACTGAGCCTAACTCGAAGTTTTATTTACCTGGAGCTACATTTAATCCATTTCTTATCCCAAGCAAGTTTTTATCCGTTTAGAAAGAACGGCAAAACAATTTTTGATACTTTGTGCAGTGGTGGACGGCCCAAATAGGAAATCATATTTTGTCTATATTTCTGATTGATTGTTTCGTTTCCGTATTTCGTTTAATCTCATATTATAATTATTTAATTTTATTTGATTAATTTTGTGACTGTATTTAGGTTCGTTCATCCAAGTTTTATCTAAAAATTACATTTAATTGCAATATTCTTTTTTAGATATTTAATTAAAATTTAGACATTGGCTTTTGTTTAGTGAATTCATTTTGTTTGGTTATTGTTTTGTATAAAATGTAGTTTTTAATACAATGAATTTTATGTATTTGTTATTTAATTTAATTCAATCGCATCCATTACATTCAGTTATTTAATTTGTGACATGCTGTTTCATTTCATTATTTAATGTAATTATACATTTGCCATCTGTAATCATTTGATTTAATAGATGTAATTCTTTGTTAACCCATGAAATTAAAGACTTTTTCCGTCTTGGTGGCTGGTATGTGTTGGATAACATTCAGGTAACCTATTTTTAATCACGACTTTATGCAAATGTATGAAATATTAGCTTACTCAATGTATATGCTTCTTACTTTTGACCCATAAAAAGATGCCGTACTTCATCGGATAGATAAGGTTTTGTTGTAGATGGACTACAAAAACATTTCCACAGCAGATGTTACATTGTGTACCTGCATGCATGTGTTTTGTGTTCGACCCGCAGGCCGAGCGTAAAGACTGAGGGCGTTCATGAAATATACATGATAGCATCCTCCCGCTACAGTGGGCACACACACACACATTTTGATGAGTGGGCTGCATCTCGTTGCTATTTGCAATAAAACAGCATCATCCTTTTTCCTTAACATTCCATCAATATATCACACTTCCTTTCGCTTATCCCGCCGCCGGAATATTCCATTATTGACTGTGGCCTGCGGCTCTGTCAAAAGGGGTGTAAATATACGGGTCAGGGGCTACACGCTCGCCCCCACCTGTCCCCACCAACCTCCAAGACATTAGCTCAAACGCCGCCCGCTTGCTAACCCGCCTCTCCTGCGAGGCGATACCTTATCAGCCGAGAATCGGCGCAATCAATTACGAGGGTGTGAATGTCTTTGCATCTCGCAACATCCCCACTAGCCAGAAGAGGCGAATTAATAATGTGGATAATGCCCGCTTTTCTGCTATCAACGTTGCAAATGAATCGCCGCAAATAGTGAAGAAACGTTGCAGTGGTGCTTTGATAGCAGGATATCCCGAGGCAAAACGCAAAACTTCAACCGTTCCTAATTAGTGTGAAAGCGCTCCCGGAGCTGTTTTTCTTTCTTCGACGACGATTTTCTGAGACAAAAGGAGTCGACGGTACGGTGATTTGCAATTTGAATCGCAGGCGAACGAAGTCGCGACGTTGCAGATGTGACGGCCAATCAAAAATGTATCACATGATCTTTCGGGGGAAAAAAAACAAAAACACAAAAGGTAGCAATCGAGATCCGGCTTGCCGCCGACAAGCCAAACTAATACATTACATACAGTATGCATTTTATATTTTACAATAAGTTTAATTCCAAACGCACCATTCCTCGCGTTGTATTATTACAATATAGATAATATAGATGTTGGCCAGGGCACTCCGCTTTTTCATTGGAAACTGTAGTTTGTGCTTGAATTAAACAATAAGCATATCCCAACCGACACCGTGAAAGGCTTAACTTGAATAACTGCGTCACCCCATGACATCATTCAAGCTACAGAGGACCCACTCTCGGGTAACTTTCGTGTCGCGACCTCGCTGTCATTTCCATCGTGTTACTTAATGAATTACCAACTGATTGAGTTGCCCGTTTGCCTCTCTGCTGATTGCTCATTAAAGCAATTCGACAGCAGCGAATTGAAGTGCCTCGAATTTGCACGGGCGACTCATACTCGTCACAATATAGATGTACGGTACCTAAGATAAGTAAAGTTAGTCTGACTTGTGATTTGGAAAAATTAACGTGTTAAAAGTGCTCGTATTAGAATAAGAAGTTACTGACATCACTGACTGGGATAGGTTCCATCTTTTCAAACTCAACCATGGAGAGGGCTTGTAGAAAATGGAAGGATGGATGTTTTTCCACCTTTTCAGATCAGTGATATCAATCTCAGGAAGGTTTCATCATTAGTTACCCAAATAGCCAACCAAATAAGCCCTAACCCTAACCAGCTAACCTTCATCCCGTGACCGCAACCCTATTGAGAACCATCCTTAAACAGGGAGTTGTTAAGGTGATAGTGAAGATACGCATGTACTGTATGTTACATCTAAGTTGATTGATAAATAGGTTTTATTTTGGAAGAACTAGCATTTTTAATGACCTACATTTGAAATGCAAAACCAAAAAATACCGCATTCATTTTACATCCATCCATCCATCCATTTTCCGTACCGCTTATCCTCACACGGGGCGCGGGTATGCTGGAGCCTATCCCAGCTAACTGTGGAGAGGAACCGGGGTACACCCTGAACCGGTCGCTAGCCAATCGCAGGGCACATACAAACAAACAACCATTCGCACTCACATTCACACCTACGGGCAATTTAGAGTCTTCAGTCAACCTACCACGCATGTTTTTGGGATGTGGGAGGAAACCAGAGTACCTGGGGAAAACCCACCCAGGCAAGGGGAGAACATGCAAACTCCACACAGGCGGGGCTTGGGATTGAACCCCGGTCCTCAGAACTGCGAGGCAGACGCTCTAACCAGTCTTCCACCGTTTTTTACAATAGAAGCTAATATAACGGACCACTTGCACCAGGTACGTACTTCCCATCTCGTCAGTGATTGGCTAATTCGTTTGCCGTTAAACTTCTGCAAAAGGAATGCACAGAACATTTTGGCAAGGATCAAATTCATTGTATTGATAAGAGTTAACGGGTTTTAGTCACCAACGCCGTAACCATCGTTGTTTGAATGGAACAACTACACCACAGCAGCGATGTTGTCAAAGCCTACTTTTCAAAATTCGACAGCACAAAAGGAAGAAAAATACTCATTTAGGTATCCAAATCATAAATTGCGACCGCTGCGATCCGAGCTCTTGCGGGATTCCAAATTTGGGTTCAGATGAAGGTGAAGGGGTTTTTAGAAGGGCAAGAAATGAAATGTTCCATCAAAACTACGACGGTACGGCATCTTTCTCCGGTGGCAGCCCTTGCGCGGCAGTGGTGAGTTTGCTAATGATTAGCACTCTCGACAAAATGGTCTCCGTGGAGGCTTTTAGGAAGCCCACTTTCGGCCGGGATGCTTTGCACACTTATGATAACGCGCTCTCAAATGCTACTTGCTCATCAGTGTGTTTGGTTTCCTGATTACTTCCTGCCTCGTTGCCCCCCTTTGTCCTCCTCCTTCACGATTTCGCTCTTGTCCCATCAAGTGCTTCTTGTCATTGTGCGGCTGTGGCACGACAATGACCCTTCAATCAAAGGTCACGTCCAAAAACATGTTTTTTATGAAATCATTCAAAACAATTTTTTGTCATTTAGGTCACATTGGCCCATGAACATTGCTAGTCAAATTGACCTTTTCTTTCATTTGGAAAACTGGATTAAACTTCTTCTGCTAGCCTTATTTTTCATCTTCTTATTTATTGTTTTTTAAAGAGAATGAAAACAAATTGCATTCAGTTATCTTATGTCTATATATTGTTTGATGATTAAACATCGGGAGCGTCACATGGACTGTAATTTTTTTGATATTAGTTTTTGATTATTAAAAATACAGCGGGTGACACCACGTAAGAAACAAAGCATGTGGCGTTGACGCAATGAATGACGCAATGAAACTTTTTCTCTTGGCCTCATGTTTTTCTTTTTCAAATAATTGACTTTTTTTTCACAAAAATATCATTTGGTTCGATAGGATACAATCTTCAATTTAAATTTTTTTGTACAATTAAAATAATTTGCTTTTTATTATCGTTTTTGCTTTTTTTTTTTTTAATTAGCTCTTTAACATTGTGGGCCCAGATGACATTTGATAATGTTTCTAAATTGGACAAGTGTGCGTGTCAAATCCACCCAGACAAGTCGCAACGATGGGCAAGGAGGTGGGACGTTTCGTGGGCGGAGGAAAAACGGCCACTGTAGCTGCATTTTGCCATGCATCCAGCGCTGGAAACCTGTAAATAATCAGGTTGGCTTTGTTTGTTACAAGGCGGGCGGAGGCTTAGGAAAAGCCGCCGTCTCTCCAGGTAGTTATCGGCGGGGCCTCCGTGATGTGATGGAAGGCTAAGACGGGGTCAGGTAATTCACTGGGTCTGCCCCGCAAACACTCTTTCATGCTAGACTGCCTTTCAATAAATAAGAAATGTCTCCCCTCACCAATATAATATTAACCCGATCTTCTCCGCGGGGAGGGCGTAGGGTTTGCGGGGCTGCGGCGGAAAGGCCTCCAGGCCAGGTTGCTAATGGATGAACACGTACACACTGTTTGAGGATTACACAGAGGCCCATCTAAGGGGAATATAGGCGGGTGTAAAGGCATCTCATTTCAAGCGGGAGGCCTCGCAACGTACCTTCACCCGGCTGGTCACGGCGTTCATGGATGAGCGTGGAAAGAAAGACTACAAAGCTGAAGCGCCGTGAGGAGGCTTCATGCTGTGTTACCTTTGAAAAGCTTCTCACTTTTTGCCTCATCCTGAATTCAATTTTCTCTTTGGAGACAATCTATTGGTCACAGTCTGGGACTAAACCCGGTGGATACTCAGAACCAGACACCAGCTTTAGCCTATAGCGCTCAATCTCATCATCTGGAGCGCATACCCGAAAAAATAGGATAATCGGTAATGGACACCTTCTAAGAATCGCCTCCTTCTGGAAATGAGAATTGAGGGTGACAGAGCATATTTCATGTCTTTATCTGCCGCTTTCATTAATGCAACTTTAATGGGAAAAGATGCTGAGAGAGCGGAAATGTTAATTATCACCATTCGTTTTCTCTGAGCGGATGATTCGGACTCATTGTTCTCATAAACGCTGCTTTTGTGCAACCAGGGACACATCTATCTTCTGGCACGCTAAGGTCAGCGCTAACTGTCTGCTGTTTAAAACCCTCCTGTTACATTTGTTTCCTTGATTCACCCCCCAAAAAACTCAATCTAAGCACTTGCTGTGTTAGCTTGAATTAGCGCAACATACTCAAATGTTTTGCTAAATTGTCGACACGATGTAGGTTGGGGGGGAGGGATTTTATGTTGAGTGTAATTGGGTGGCTTGGTGATCAGTTCTGCCTCCAGGAAGAAAAATGCGTTTGATTGATTTACTGGATGGAGTCACATGAATGTGCTTCCATTTGCAGTCTGGACAGGGCGGAGTGAACAACATCTCAAAGCCTCCAATAACACAACGAAAAGTCACGAGATTTGTTGTTATTCACTTTTTCTGAAAAAGAAAAAAAGGAAAATAGTCACTAGCGGAGTCGAGTCTCTGAGTGGCCCTGTCCATTAGTCTTGACGCAACACCCTAGTTCTGCCCCAGTCGTCATGGTACCAAGAGCCATACGAAACAGAACTGCTACCACCAAACCAAGTAATTTCAATCAGTGTTTGGATCTTAAGATTGCAGTCATTTGTTTTTTTTTTTTGTTTTTTTTTTTTAATCATTTGTGTATTTTAAGGTAAGAATGTCAGTTTTTATCAAGACATCAGCAAACTGTTTGAAATGGCGCAATAAGTGTCCTTTAAACAAGATGGTTCATGCCTTTAGTAGTTCTTGTTCTCCTATTAAACCAAATGTTGTCGTATTTCTTCCCAAAATGCCCACAGAGGAATGCAGATGCAGCGGGTGAATACAGAATGGTCGCGCCTTTGTTCACTCGGTGGGGCTCGTCTATAATTTACAGGTTGTCCGCCCCTCTCCGTCGCTAATGGATGGGGGTGTCTGCTCGGAGACTGAAAGCGGGGGGCGTCAAAGATTCGAGGATTGCCTCTCCAAGACAACCAACCCCCCACCCTCCGTCAGAAGTCAATACAGTGCACGCCGAGTCCGCACAAAGCTACCGCGACCGATGTTGAATACCAGGGTGGTATGTATCTGATTGAGGTGAAGGGGGACGTATGGCGTGGAGAGTACACACCATCATTACCATCCTCAGTGGCCGCGGGGCCCGTCATGCTGAAGGCAGCCAGATTGAAACGGCTAATGGGAGCCCGGGTGATGCCGTGCGGAGTAATTTAGTGTCGGAGGCACGGTCGAGGAGACCTTAAGCTCTGCTGTAAAAAGAAATATATTGTTTCACCTTTTAGCGTGGGGGGAGTGCCCTCAGATACGCGGCGGACAGGTGCTCAGCCCGGAGAATGATGGAGGTCAACGTTCCCCTTTGGCTATATTGAAATGACTCTATGTAAGCAGGGCTGTCCTCGCTACTGGGTCAGAGATATGGAGTCTTTGTTGTCGGGCCTGTTGGCAGCCTTGACACCAGATGTGAGTGTCAGCCACAGGATGAAGAACAGCTGCTTTGGGCTTGTGACAGTATGGCCAGGCTAAGAAATAGCCAGCGTGTTGGCCCTGGAGGGTGAGCTGTTGCAGTGATGGCATTTCGGCTGGCCGGCTGGCTGCGGTTGGTCGGATGGTTGGACTCTGCCGAGGATAGAGTCAATGATGTTTTGTTGTTTGTGTACCATGTTGATGCCACATGTGCTAGCCACAAAACCGCACCAATAAACAAACAGTAAACCACTGCGTGGTCGCGGTTCAGCATTCGAAAATCTGACTAATCGACATATCGTATGTAAATAAAAATTCACCGAATAATGTACCTAAAACATTGCTTTGGTACCATCTTGTGCCATCTTGGGGTCAAGGAACAATTCTGAAGTGAGGGGACGAGTTTTATTTCATCATGCCATAGCCTTGTCTAATCCAACAAAGTGCCGCCATCTTGTGGCATCTACAGGCAATTAAAAAACATTTTGGGGAGGCTTCAAACACTCGCTATTCTCGGCAAGTCGCCTTGTCTAACTGTACAGGAGGTCTTCGGTTTACAACAGGGTTTCGTTCCTACGGCAATGACATAACCCGAATTTGTAGCTAAGTCGGAATGTTCCAGAGTCTACCACTGGCCAAGGCTAATGTTGTAGTAAAGTCATAATTACAGTGGAGATCTATTTTTAAATTAAACTAGTTCATTGCGGACCGCCCGCAACCTCAAAACATGAAACCGTTCGCAGCCACATTCACACCATCACTGAGTGGAGTCTTGATTATTTTTATGACTAAAGAAGAATAACATCGGATTAGCTTTGGGAAGTTGAGATAAACCTCACAGTTAGATACTCGCTTCAATACGACACTGACATCAAAATAGAAGTTCAGAACATTGAAAGATATTCTCCCATACCAACCATCCATCAATTGTCTGTTCTCCGTATCCCAGTTGACTTTGGGCGAAATGCAAATTACACCCTGGGCCGCCCGCCAGTCAATCATACGGCATATAAAGACAAACAACAATTCCAACTCTCACTGAGTTCAGACAGACCCCGGAGAAGTCAAACGTTCGCTCGTGGAAAGTTGAGCGACAGCAATCCTACGTGCGCCATTCGTATGTTCTACGACGCTGGCATCAAACCAGGAGTTCAGATTATTACGGGCGAGATTCTCCGATCCCACAATATTTATTGTAATACAATGGACCGACGCGTACTCATGGTGTGCCACCCGCAGATTCACTTAGTCACTGTTTTTTTTTTTTTTTTTTTTTGGTGGGGGGAACCAATCGCAAAAACGCTTGTTGGCAGTCAGTCAGTACCGCGCTACATTTACTCCGTTACATTTACTCAAGGAGCATTTTAGATATATCGTACTTGTCATAGTAGTTTTAGTGCTGAATACTTTTGACTTGTACTCAAGTATTCATGTTAAGAAGAAACGTACATCTTATTTTGTTATTTTTATTTGATTGATGTTCATGCAAGTTACTCACCATTTACTTGAGTAGTTTCTTTTCACTGTGTACTTTTTACTCTTACTCAAGTCATTTTTTTGGTGGAATACATTTTATCTTTACTTCAGTCACATTATTGTCAAGAAATAGTACACTTAACTTGAGTACAATATTTGGGCACTCGCCCCACCTCTGTTGGCAGTCTACCCCCGCATATTCAATAATTTGGGGGGTTTAACATTTTTTTTTTCTTTTTGTTTTTTTTTTCAATGCAATTTTAATAGGCTTCAATTATTAGTGGATTTTTGCTATTCGCAGTCTCATCCTGTCCCTATCCCCCAATGAATTCTGGGGGTCCACCAATAGCAAATCAAAATCAAAATTGGACCAATATCAGCTTTTGGAAGTGGAGGGGATGATTTTCTTGTTTATTCTTGTTTTTTTTTTGGATTACTCTTACAAAGTATTTATTTAAGAAACAGCGACTGAAATCGTGAGGATCTGTTGCATAGGTACAGAAAAAACGCATAGGATGTCTCTGCATATTTCCTCTCTTGTTAGGACAACATTGGGCATTTATTTTCCTCGCTATTCCTTAAACTCTCAATCCACGCTGCCTAACTGTCGGTGACAAGTTCCCAACATATGCAATATAGCACGGGAGCTGATCCAAGTTCGGATTGTTTGCCCTTGGCTGGTCTATGCTCTACTACAAGCCCAATTCCAATGAAGTTGGGACGTTGTGTTAAAAAATATATGGCGCATTATGAAGCCTAAAATACGACAACGGAGACCCCGGACTGTTGAACAGTTGAAGCTGTACATCGAGCAAGAATGGGAAAGAATTCCACCGACAAAGCTTCAACGATTAGTGTCCTCAGTTCCCAAATGTTTATTGAATGTTGTTAAAAGAAAAAGTGATGTAACACAGCGGTAAACATGACCCTGTCCCAGCTTTTTTTGGAACGTGTTACAGCCATAAAATTCCAAGTTCAGGATTATTTGCTAAAAACAATCCAGTTTATCCGTTTGAACATTAAATATCTTGTCTTTGTCGTGTATTCAATTAAATATAGGTCGAACATGATTTTGAAATCATTGTATTCTGTTTTTATTTATGTTTAACACAACGTCCCAACTTCATTGGAATTGGGGTTGTAGTTGACCAGTAAATTAAACTTACTTGCTAACTGCCAAGGCCGAATGCTACGACCTACGATCTATACAGAAGGCAAGACTGTTAGATCACGTGACTCACCCCTTAACAGATTTGAACTGAGACTCGTTCGGAACACCTCACTCCTTGCTTATTTGTATTTGTTGAGAAGGAAATGCCGGATCAAGAAAGCGGGGCGATGGCGTTGCGGGGGGTTCTGTCCAGATGGCTCCGGGCTGAGCTGCGCCACGAGCGCCTGGCGAAACCATCGCTTGGGATCCGAAGGACACAGAAGAAGCTGTCTGGAAGTGTTAAAATCAATTGAATTTGAGCTCGGGGATCAAAGGCAGGCCCGTGGGCCGCTCAGTATTTTTAGTAGTGCCTTTAGAGCCATCAGTCATTTTCAATCCTGATTAACTTATGGAAATGCCGTGCTGATTTTTGAGGTGTTAATTCTCATTAGGTTGCTGACGGATAGACGATGACGGATGCGCAAGCAAAGCGACGCTGACCCGACTTTGATTTGCGCCCCCTTTGACATATGTACTTGCTGTTTAACATTCTGCAAAGGCCATTGAACCTCCGTGCTTAAGTGAGATTTCCGGCTTTACCCCATGTTGTTTTACCCCATGGCACCTTCCAAGGTCGTGTACCTGGAAATAAAGTACTATGTTACCAATAAAAGCCCTTTACCTGTTTTGTTTTTGAGGTGTCACAACAAGCAAAAAATGTTAGTCACTGCTCTGCTTGGCATTTTGTCACAAAAAGTTTGTTTTCCCCACTTTTTACTCACAAACCGGTGTGAAGTAGAAGAAAAGTAGAAACAAACTTTTTTTCTGGGGAAAGCAAAGAGTCAACTCTTTCTTTTTGGTAGCTTCGGTGCATTTATTGTCGCAGAACACAATATTGTGTGGATATTGAAATATCAGTCAAAACGCTTTGGCAATGTGGGGAACTGCTTTCAAAATGACTGGCAGGGAATACGTTAAAGAAGTCAAAAACGTAAAGTTAACGAACGGGAAAATATGCAGGAACGTACAAGAAGCAAATTTAGCGTGTCAACCTGGCATATTTTAACAAGCAAACTGCATATTCCTCTTCATTAAAAGTCGATGCATATAATGTGTGCTTCCTTTGAGAAAACCGGAGATGGAATAGATTTGTGCGAGACACAGGCATGTATTAGTAAAGCAAAAGGATCAAAAAAACACCAAGACTAGCTCGCGTGGCCCGGCGGGCGACCTGCTGTTTTCTGCTCGGATTCCAACCCTCGGTGCTTTCGGGGAAAGAGATTAGGCCGAGGCCGGATCGTTGAGTAATTGGATGAAAGCGGCCACGGCTCCCGGTGATCCCATCACAGTCTTCACACCTCGCCGGCGTCTCCCCCGACCCCTGAAGTCGCCGTCTTGGACGGGATGGTGCGCATGCGTGTATGCATATTGTCTCGCTTCTCGGTTGCCACTGTCTCCACATAAGCAACATGAAGCTCTTGTTTGACTTGGGTCTGAGCTCCGCACCTGTCTCGGGGTTCGCTCCAGGCATGCCGATGTTCTCCTCAGCTGGACCCCATTTTTAAGAGGTGATTACTTCTGCCTGGCTCTCCAAAAGTCGGTGAAGCAAGGTCAGGTGGCCAACTAGGGGGATTATTTGGACACTCTCCCCTCTTCAGTCATGAATCCTGTGTGAGGCAATCACAAGTAGGATGCTTGAACTGCAAGATAGAGGCCCGGGCGAGGCGATAGCCCGAAAGCCAGATTTAAATGCTCATTTATGCTTGCACAGACAAATTTTACAGCAGTCGTAAAATAGTCTGTGTCAGAATAAAATAAGAGCTTCTTTGTGAAAGCGGCCCCTTTGAGAGATATGATGACATCTACGCTGACGGTGCTTTAAAAGTGATATAATACGCATTTTTAGTTTCAATTTAGAGTTTTCAAAGTGCCTCGATAAAAGGTCTCTGATCTTCTTCGGCCAAAATACACAAAGACTGAAGAAAAAATACAGCAGAAGTAGAACGCTTAAAACATAAAATCATGTTAATCTGTGCGTCCAACAACACTGCAGCTCTGCTTACCTTTTGACTCCATGAATAACACAGCGGAACCCCAAATGTTGAACACAATCCTTTCGTGGACATCGGTTGACTCCCGATTTGTACGTTTTTTTTTTTCTTTTAAAACAAATGATCCTAAAGGAAATAATCTGCTCCAGGGCTGAACACATTATCAGTTACCATATGCGTATAATAATAACTTAACATGGCTAGTATTAACATGTAAACAACAAAAACAACAAACCAAAAAAAAAACAGTTTTAAGTTTAATGATGAAAGCATGCAAACGAAGTTAACGCAAAAAAAAAAAAAAAAATGCGCATACAGTATTTGTAAATAAATGAGAATAAACCAGGAATTTCCAGTGAAGGCTGGCTCTTCATAGGGAACCTAAATATAGTACAGTGAAAATCTATTTTTTTCCAAATCTTGACTAAAGCAACCAGATTGCATGCAAGTACAATGGTACCTTGACTTACGAGTTCCCCAAACTATGACTTTATTGAAGTGAATTCAGCGACGCTATCACCAAGTAAGTGAAAGGGTCCGTTTGAGCGGGGGAAATAATAAATTTAAAAAATCTAAGCTATTTCAAACCTGCCGTGTTCCACGTAAGCTAAGCAAGCAAACTGATCTGGAGACAAGGACAAGTGCCAGCATTGGCTGTTGAAGTGGAGCAGATCCCAGGCATTAGCCGCTTTTACAGTAGCGCGCTGCCTTGATACCAGCTACTTCAGTGGTCTTATCAAATATCGTCCCTGCCGACCTAAATTCGCCGTCTTTAGGTAAATTTATTTAGTGCTTAAAGCCCACTGAGGCCACTGTGTCGCCGTCATCCAACCGAGGCTTTTTATCGGTTTGCCCGTGTGCTCCCCTCCTTCTGTCTTTTGAAGTAAGTCACTTTACAGCCGCTATCCTCAGCCAGTAAAATTAGCAGTTAGAGGCCAGATTATGACGGAACAATGGGGTGCGCTTGTAACGTTGTGGCGGCGGCGATGCTGCTGGCGAATGACTGACAGCCTGATAAGAACGTTGACAGCACATTTGTTTGTGGTATGTTTAGGAGTGCGCAGATTTGTCACTCGGAACATCGCCCGGCAGAATAATGCACAATAAATTGACTCGACAGGCTCGGATGTTCAATATTAACCTTCCTGTTGCCTTGCGGGTCAAATTGACTCTAGGAAAGAAGAACTAAAGAAGAAAATGCAATGGTCTGATGAAACCAAGGTTAAGCCTTTTTTTGCTATAATTCCAAAAGATATATGTTTGGAGCAAACCCAACAGTGCCCATCGCGAAAACTAATCGGATTTACAGTGAAGCGTGCCGGTGGCAGCGTCATGCTTTGCGGCTGTTTTTCTTCAGATGGAACTGGGACCTTAGTCAAGATGGAGGGAATCGTGTAAAGTCCCGAATACAGTACCAGTCAAGTGTTAGCACAAAACCTTTGCAAAAAAAAAAAAAAAAGGGCAAGAAAAGCCTACTAGAACATCCGAAATGTATTTGAGGTTATGCCGAGGCACTGTGAATGGTGTCAAATGTGTGCCCAGTGGAAAAGAAAGAAGAAGAAAATGAAATGTTATAGAGAACTAATTAAATTGTACTCATGGAATTTTGCAATATTGACCCAAATCATTTTTCATTCATTTAAATGTTTATGGTAAAACATAAAGTGGACCGAAATGTCTCAAATTTATATTATATTTAACACCCAATGGGAAGTAAAAAGTGTTCACCCAAAAATACGCATTTACTTATTGAGGTAAACTTGCAGCGGGTAACATTTACTGATGTTTTTTCTTTTTTTTTTGGTGTACCAAGGAAAGGAAACCAAGGAAACAAACAAACGGAGCATTAAGAAGTGAATAGGTTTCCTAACGGTCTTGGTCTTCATTAGTCTCCCTGGCGGAGGTCTTTGCGGCAACGCATGTGCACCAGTCAAGCAGATTTTCATCTGCTGTCGCTGCAGGCGCACACAGGAAAGGCCGGCAGGTGAGAGATTAGGAATCGGACCCCCGCGAGCCACCTGCTACCCCCCCCCCGCAACCATCAATAAAAGCCTTCCTAAAGCAGCGCTTCAAAGACAGCCCACCAGGAAGAGGAATGCGCAACTTCCCAAAATGGAGGCCAACCAATGGCGGTTGGAGGTGCTCCAACCGGTTTCATGTTTTCATGAAGCAAGTAGCATCGTCGTGCGAGCTTCGATTTGTAACGTACGGTTCAAACAAGGGTATTCTTTCATCCTATTCTTTTCATTAAAACTTTGTAAACTCTGTTACACCATGTAAAAATATGAATACAAAATGACTAGCAGAAGTAGTTTTATCCCCTTTCCGGATATTTCTTTTTTTTTTATAAACTCCATGGTAATCCATGTGAAAATATAATGTGAATAAAAAAAAAAAAATAAAGGAAAGAAGCAGGCCAGCACTAGGAGTTTTATTCTACTTTTTTACCACGGTATTTATTAGGAAAAATATGTTTTTCAAATACTGGAAAAAACATTTCAGCCCCACTTTTTTCTATTTTACATACCATGCAACCTCCATAAAATACCATGTCTAATTAAATTAATAAAAAGAAGAAAAGTATTGAGTATAGGTTTAATCCTATTTATTTTCCTTACTGTACCCACAACATACAGTAACAGGAGGGTTCCATTTCTTAAATAATTAGTTATGAATTAACAAACTAACATTTTTTTATTTTTTTTCTGTTTCATGTTTCCCTGCTGCGATGCTGCAAATGTCAACAATCAGGTGAGTCATATTTATTCTCTTTTACGTTGACTCCCGTTTGTTGGATGTGCGTTTACATGTACACAAAAAAAAATAAAAATACCCGACGGGTGGTGCTAGCTTTGTCCCCGCGGAGTCTGTTCTCACATACATTTAGTATTCAGGATATATAAAAAAAAGTCAAAATTATTTTTACAAAAAATTATACACCCTACGTTTAACTCTAAAATTATGACAAACATAGCATTTCTGCGGCTGGAGGTTTTTCCGCAGAATGCAACGAACAAGGCGTGAATTTGATCTCACGGTAAAAAATCAACAAGCCAAACTTGTTTGCTCGCTCGCCGGCTCGTCCGCCTGTGGCATCTCATTGCATCTTAAACCCTCTCCTACTTCCCGCTTCGGTCTCCAGATGCCCGTCTGGGCTCGTTGACATGGCTGCAGGAAAGGAGAGGAGAGGGCGAGCGTGAATTATACATGCAGCAGTTTTCAGTGGGGACCCGGCAGATGCTTGCCCCTCCAGATCCTCTGCTTTTGTCTCGGCTGCCTCGCCTTACAAATGCTTTCTAGCGTGTGGGGGTGCCTGTTTAAATGCGCAAGTACTTTGAAATGTTTTGGCACTGCATGTCCAGATTAGCTACTATAATGATCTTGGTGGACCTGCCTGGACACCTTATGTGACATACCAGTGCTAATGTCACTGTTTATGAGTACCAGGCTGAAGAAGACAGAAAATTTGAGGTACAAGTTGTAAAGAGTTGTAATTGGGGCTTTGGTTTTCTCCCGTGGACCTGCCAGTTTAGGAGCCGTGTCCAAACTTCGTCATTTACTAAAATGATCACTTTTAATTTGAGAAGTGATCTATTAATTTTACCGAGTTGAATGTTAGGATGAATTGTGATAGAATGTGTCACTCAAATGTGCCTTGTAGAGGACAGGTGTCAAACTGGTGGCCCGGGGGCCAAATCCGGCCCGCCACATCATTTGATGTGGCCCGCGAAAGCAAATCAAAATTTGCTCATTGCGTTCTGGTGTAATACCATTGAGATATTTGCTATCATTTTTTTGTTACGAATCCCCCTTTGAAAAGAAAAATATAACAGTTGAAAAACATCTTTTTATAGGCTTCTGATTTCAAAAGTGGTTATTCATCAATGTGTTCCGTATAATGTATGGAATTACAGTATATGAGGTAATCTTTCATTTCTATAGGGTTCACAGTCCTAGCGGGCCTCCGAGGGAAGTCATAACTACGATGTGGCCCGTGACAAAAATGAGGTTGACACCCCTGTTGTAGATGAAAAGAGAAATGGATTTGGGTTTTCTTCCGTGGACCTGCCTGGACAACTTTTGCGCTGCATCCATGCTAATGGTGCTGTTCAGGACTCATGTCCAATCATTGGCGCAGACTAAAAGGATCACGCAGTGTTTAATTGAAGACACGAGGGTTGTGTGTACATTTTGGTACCATTTGTCATTTGTCATGTCCAATATGCTGAACTACTTCTGCTAAAATGATGGTTAACGTTCAAACAAACAATTTTCCACGCACTTAAATAGGATTTTTGTTGTTGTCGTCTTTTGACCCCTAAGTGACAACACCTAGTTTTTCCTTACATGACTAACTGGGTGAGCATCATAAGACAGCAGCAGTTGGTATGATTCTATTTCCTCGCCCATGTTAATTATCATATGCATGAGCCGGACCTCCTTGGTGGCACTGGTATTAGTGCCTCTAATTTCTCAGGTGGACGTAATCGGAACCCCCTTTCCCACCCGCCCTGTCAAAAAGTGTGTGTCGGTGGCATACGCGTTTGTATGCGTGACAGGCAGATTTACATGCTTTAATGATGAGGGATCATGGTGACGAGTGGACCTGTCAGCGCCCCCTAATGAGCCAGGGGTCCGTAGCCCGGAGCCAGTGCGAAGAATCGAGCTGCTTGGTGGGAGGAAGGGAGGGCGGTCATATTAGCTCCAGGGAAGGGGGCTATAAGGTGTCAAAGGCTGAGTGGTGCCTTCAGTGACACTTGGCATTGTTGCTAATTCAGGATTCTTGTGTGAACGGCAATATTTTGTCTGCAAGAAAGGGTAATATTATGATAAAATGAAATGCCTTTGTGGTGGTCTTGACATGTCCCAAAACATCCCGAACACGACGCCACCAAACTCCCCTAGTAGCGCCCCCTGGAAAGTTGTTTAAAAGAAAAATGAGCCCCTGACACCATTTTACCATATGACCACGGAATTTGGGGGACCTCTCTGTCATAACTGAATGCACACAAAAAAAAGTTATCAATGACCCACCCGCAAAATTAATTCATTCTAGTTCAAAGTCACAATTTGGTCATAATTCCACGGCTCGTACATTGATGGATTCCAATTATAGAATTTGCACAGATGAACCGCAATTGGAGGCAAGTATCCTTGGCCACGCAAAATGGGGTTTTTTTAGATTTTTATTTTTTCTCACCTACGACGTCTAATGTGGGCGGAGCATGGCACCAAACGTGATTATTAGGGAATAAATTTGAAGAAGAAAAAAAAGTCACTCACAACAGCAGTTTCACAGATCAACATGAAATTTGGTGGTTGTCTATCATAACAGGACGCGCGAAAAGTCTCAAGGACCCATACCCAAACATTATATGGGAAGTTGAACATTTTGGTTTGAAGAAGCCATGTTTTCCAAATTCATGCTCCATTTCCTCTTTAATCAGGTTTGTGTTTCGCATTAGACACGAGACAACTGGATTGTTTGGAAACAGAAGCAGTCAAACGGCAGCTTTTAAGCAAGATATGAACAAGGTAGAATCACAAGGATTAGTCGAGTCTTATGCTAAGCCTGTAAAGATGCCCCGGAGAGCTGAGTATTTTTTTCTCCACCTGAGGGACTTTCTTTCTCAACTCAGCATCAGCAGCCTGAGCTGGTGTAACATCGCACCTAACGCCTCCACCCTCAGCCCACATGTGTGCAAATGAGAAATGGCAGGCCTGACCTCCACAAGCAGCACCTCAGCTGGACTCCACAACCTGTACAAAGTCACTCAAAAACAGCATAGGCGATATAGTTATACACAGTGGTCCAAATGATTTAGCATATGTTAAATATATTTTTGGCAGTTGGCACTTTTGCAATGTAAAGTAATGCCACCGAAAGGAGTGCAGTGGAACTGCAACCCTTGGCATGTCGTTTCTGAGTCATGTTTCGGATTGTTAACCCATGGAGAAAGTCTCCAAACATGGAAATACAAATCATTCTATCTCACTGACAAGATGTAGAGCTGAAAATGTACTTGCATTTGCCATAATATGATAAAGCAGAGTTGTCTTTTCTTATGAAAGCAAGAGTACAACATCCATCCACCAAAGATCTTTCCTGTTCTGATGATGGTATCTTCTGGCATGGACATAAAAAATCCACATGAACACATGATAGAGTTGACACTATGCAGTGCATTAAAGCTGACCATTGGCTTGACCTATGACACCAGAGACATCCTCAGGGGTGCTCCCTGGCTTTGGGGCGTTTCTGGAGGGGGGGAGTCAATCTTCTTCGACACATCGAGACCACCCCTGTGTCCACACATGTTGCAATGTGGCTTTTTTTTTTTTACTTGCTGAAAGCCATTGATAATTCAGATAATGAGTGTGGAGACGACCGGGATTAACCCTCGTTAGCATCCCACTGTCAGCCTGCCAAGGCCCCTGCAAATAGGCGATCAATAAGATATGTCATCCAGTGGAAGCCATTTCAGTGAATGTGGCTTGTTAAGGAAAAAAATGCAGTTGCTCATTTGCTTCCTACCTCGTACAGCTGACCGTGTCGTCGGACAATTTGGAAGACTTTACGCTTGTTAAGGCCCGAAGCAGTGCGCAGTGGAAAATCACCAATTCAGGAGGCCTAAAAATGCCTTCGTCTCTTTAAACATTTTTGCAAGTGTGTTTATCCTGGTGAAAACCTCGGAATTCTAGGCTTTCTGAACATGGCATGCCCAACACCCACTGGAAAGTAAGAAAAAGATCGCCCCCGACACCAGTTTAACCTAGCGACGTGTAATTCAGTGACCATGTCAAGACAGGACGCAACGACGTGTAATTCAGTGACCATGTCAAGACAGGACGCAAAAAAAAAAGCGTTAAGGACCCATGCCCGAAAAGCCACAGGAAGTCGGCCATTTTGGTATGAAGCAGCCAGCCGCCAGTATTTGATGATCATTTTGGGCATTCTCGGAAACTTGAAAATAATTATACCCCTTCACCAGTTGGACATATTAACGGGATATTTGGTGTGCGTGTCTATTGTATCAAGAATCTAAAAGGACCAATGCATAAAATTCAATCAGGAAGAAATTCAAGGGCTTGTATTTGGTCAAACTCCTACGAAAGAATTCCCTCAAATAAGTCCGAATCAGAAGCGTAACAGATAGCGATGCTAAGTCGCAAAGCTTTTTCGCCAACATCATCTAAAATGGACGGAGCTTGGTGTCAAAGCGGGAATGAGGGACCGTTCGTCGATGCTTGCGGCTGTAATCGACGATACCGCGTTATTGCACTGAACCACAAACCAAATCCGCAATCAAAGCTATGAAAATATGTCATACTGTTCCAACAAATACGAGCGGAGACTTGAAAGTTGCTGTTCTTTCTCCTTAGATGCTAAAACACGACAAATGCCAAAACAAAACTAAGTGCAATTACGGTAAACATTACGCGCACAAGGAACATGCTGAGAATTGCACCTCATCATCCCGAGAAATGTTTTGATTATTTCAAAATGGATTATAATGAAGTACAATACCGTACATTAATCCTTACATGTCATTCACTTTTCACCCACTTATCCAAATTTTGACGATTGAATATTCTCATGATAATTGTCGATATCAAAATTTGAACGACAGACCTTTTCAAAATGTATTAATACCTTATCTAACATCAATATATGTATGAATAATCCTTAACCATTTGTTTTAGAGATAAAGCATCTTCTATCAACTGTCTGTCTGTCATAACCTCAGTCACTGAAATGTCTGTTCAGGTGACCACATGAGCGAGCTTATATCCCTTTTCTGTATCTCTTGGTCGAATGAATTGATATATTATTAATTTTTACGTTACTACAGTGCAGGTACAGCTCTCACACCTTTTATTATTATTATTTTATTACCTCTGCATGAATTCTGTTCCTGATGTTTACAATGTGAGCGGCACGGTGGACGACTGGTTAGAGCGTCTGCCTCACAGTTCTGAGGAACGGGGTTCAATCCCCAGCCCCGCCTTTGTGGAGTTTGCATGTTCTCCCCGTGCCTGTGTGGGTTTTCTCCTCCCACATCCCAAAAACATACATGGTAGGTTAATTAACTCTAAATTGCCCGTAGGTGTGAATGTGAGTGGAAATGGTTGTTTGTTTATGTGTGCCCTGCGATTGGCTGGCGACCAGTTCAGGGTGTACCCCGCCTCCTACCCGATGATAGCCGGGATAGGCTCCAGCACTCCCGCGACTCTTGTGAGGATAAGCGGCTCAGAAAATGGATGGATGTTTACAATGTATGGTAATTTTTGTTCTGTTTTACTCTTTCATTGTTTTGAGATTCCCCCAGCCCCTTTAAAGAACAACGGATGCATACTTCCGCTGGAAACTGTGCAAATGTGGTGGGTACGCAGATGGTTGTGTGTACTGCTTCGGGGTTCTCTGGACTGTTTCGAGCTCCCTCTTGAACCATTTTTCTTGATCTAATACACGCTGGTAAATCGAAAATCCATTTTAGTAGACATGGGTCAAATTTGCCTTGGAACAGCCTCTTTGGACATAAACTTTGTAGCACCTGTACAAAACATTTAGAATAATTTCATATCTGTGTATTTCAGTCATTTTAGGAAAAGTCATCAAATTCATTCAAGAATGACATTCAGGGTATTTTTATTGCTGGGAAATGTCAAATGGGTCAAATTTGATCGTAGCAGTATTCAGAAGCTGTTTTATGCATCGCATCATAGTAGGAAAAAATGTACGCCATCTGATCGAGACAACACGGCCGCCACAACACTTCAGAGGAACGCTGTTAATAGCGCCTCTTGCCGTGCCGCTCCTGCCCGACGCTGGCACACCACACGGCCCCGTTTTGGGGCCCCGATCAAAGGCCAGGCCATTGACCACATCAGTCGATGAGGCCTCACGCTCCTTCCTCCACTCCTGCTTCTTCTTGTTCTTTGCTCCTCTCCTCCTCCTCTTCCTCGAGTAGCCAGGCCGTGCCTCTCCTCGTCTAAGTGTAGCAGGATATTCACAATCTGTAATTTATAAGTCTGAAACGCTGTAATTAACTGGAACTTTTATAGAGACTCGTAAATAATCCCGGGACTTATTTTATAAAATAACTTCCCTCGCCAGGCCTTTGCTGATTGAAGGTATTAACACGGGTATAAGGTATAATGATTGTTATTCGAGGCATCTCGTTCCACCTTGTAACACTCAAGTAGAAAACCTCAAAGGCTTTTTTGTTGACTTCAAAAACTAGAATTATCCGGGAGTTTTTTTTGTTTTTTTTTCAACAAAATTACACCCGACCCTTCTTTACGGGTGTGCGGCATACAGGACACCAACTTTAACGTCTTTGGTGTTCTTGAAAGCGTTTGCAAGTGCGGTTAAGGGATCGCTCTGAATTACCCTGATATACTTAGTCTTAAAAGTAGTGATGTAATTAATGGCTCTAACAGAGCTGGGACAGAAAACCGCACTTGGGCAGAAAAATGCCACCATATGGCTCAAGTAGAGACAGATTCTTCTTTAATGGCCCGAAAAAAGTATAGAACATCGTGATGCACGTTTTGGGTTTCCAGGTTGATCGTTAAGCGTTGGCTTTGATTTGACGTCTCTGCTGTGCTGGTATGCATGTCGGTGGTTCAGTAACGTGTACTCGCCAAATCTTATCAATCAATGTCAATTTCCCTGTTTTTCAGTCATTGAATCTGGCCTTTATACAAACCAAAAGCCTCAGAAACTGAGCTATCGTGCCAAAAATAAAAGTTTGTAAACTAGTTTGTTGGAATTTTCAATATTTGATGATCATTTTTAGGGTTCAGTGTCCAGAGCTGATGTTAAGCTGACGTTAGCATCTGTGTATATTTTTGTTATTTGTCGTTGGTATCCTCTATTTTATTCAATGAGGTTGCAATGGCCAATCTGCTCATAGTACCCATGGTAGGCTTGACCAGGTACTAGAAAGGCTACCTCATAGTACGTGGTATAACCCTTTTGTTTGACAGTAGCAGGTAGTTGGCATAGTGAGCCATCCAGGAGGGGTGTGGGTGCATATGGTTGGTGGTCCCTGTTGGATTCAGCCACATTGTCACACGGTTGTTTGTCTTCAGCCTGTGATTTATGCGCTGGTCTTCCCATCATTTTGTGTCCCCGGGGGACGGACGGACCGCCAAGCGCTCCGACTCAGCATTCTTCCTCTGTCTTTCCGACTTGTTCCTCAGACAACACCAACAGAGAAAAATGACCTCCTCTCTGGAAATAATAAAAGACAAAAACAAGGAGATGGATTGTACAAAGCCCAGGGCTGAGGACAGAGAGGTGAAGTGCGGGATAAAGAATAGGCCAGCCCGGGCACACAAGGACGGCTCTGAGCACCCACTCCATAGGACTCTGCAGACAATAGTCCATCTGCCGTGGACACACAGGCGCTGTCAGGCTACGCAGAAAAGCCCCCTCGTTTTGGATGCATCTTCCCCCAGGGCCTCCCCTTTCCGACCACCCAGATGCAACCCATCTCCTGCACATGTACAGGGAGATGATTATAGTGCTCCCCTCTTAAGGCTCTGCCTCCAGTTTTTTTTAGTATCCACCAGAGAGGCATCCTACGGATAGTTCAAGGCAAACGGGGGCTGCTTAAAGCCTTGTCTTTAGCAGACTATTCGGCTTGGAATCAGTTAATCTCAAGCGTGTCTGGCTGGGAAAAAATCTTGCTTTAAACCATGTTTTGGATTTTTTTCCCAACATTTAGTATCTCAAGAGATGTAAGGGGGAGATTGTTTTTCTGATGATGAAGCGTAACCCTTAAACATCAACCCTTACCCTAAGCCCTGTCCCTAAACCCAACCTCACTCTAACTTGATCGCTAACCTAACCTAAACTAACCTAACCTAACCCTACCCCAAATCCACTTATAAAACCTCTAACCCCCTAAATCTATCCCTACACCTAACTCCAACTCCAAGCTCTCTTTCCCTACCCCTAACCTGCTAAACTAGTTTTAACCCCCAAAAAATTTCAGCCAAGGAATCTATTTTACGTTTAAAAATAAATAAATCAATCACACCACCAAACGTGTCAAAAAGTACAAACTATGAAATAATGATGACCTCGGAGAGAAATTAAGTGACAAATCTTACTCCGTGTGAAATACTTATTGTGTTGTATGAATGCTCACATGTGGATTCACAGGTTTATTTTATTGAATAGAAGATCATTACCTGATATTGTTCTACCTGTCACGATACATCACTGGCATAGTTAATGGACCAATATATATTTGTAATTAATAGAACATTTTCAGACTAAGTGAAATTGGATCATTTCCAGCTGCACCCCTGACGATCTCTCATGGCACACCAGTGTGCCGCGGCATTCTGGTTGAGAATCACCGCCCTTAATTTATCCCTCCCCTCCCCTTCACCCTATCGCTACCTTTCACCCCAACCTTCCGAGCAAACCCTATCTCTAACCCGGTAACCTGAATCAGAAGCACACTTCTACCCGTATTCCAAACTGCTAACCGTTAGCCCCTTGTGTCAATGTATTATCTCAATTTCAAATTAGATATTGTAAAAATAAAAAATACAACGACAAAATGTGTTTGTATTTTCTAAAATATTAACACAGGTTAGTCTGGCCCACAACATTTCAGAAGGCTTGACATACAGTATCTCTGCTTTTTTTGCGCCTTTGTGCGAGCAACGCAACAGCTGGGAACGCGATGGCAGGTCCTCGGCGGAATGGTCCAGCCTCCCGGGATGCGATCGCGAGGTTTCCCGCTACACCAAGATCCTTAATGACAATATGGTGGCTCAGACAGGGCGCCCCCCACCCCCCACTTCCCCCTCAGAGAGAGTGAGAGATGTGGGAGCGGTGGGGGTTGATTAGCACAGAAACCAAAGATGTTTACTAGGTTTTTGCACACAGTGGTTTAACCCCGGTGCTCCATGGAGATTACGCGTTTCCTGCTTATGTTTATACTGCTTGTGCAGTTTAGCGTCTTCTTTCTTTTTTGCTTAATCTAACCTTGTTTAATGGGCTTTTCCCCCCCATACTAAATCTTTAATCTGCATCTACTACTGTGCGGACCAGTGCTCTACCCTTTTGGTGATCTTTTTTAACCAGCGCCAGCCCTCCTGGGGGAATCCCAGGGATAGCATGGATGGCCTCAATTCCAAGTGTTGTTCCGGAGTTTATGAACCGTCTTAACGTGGTTGGCAGCCTGCCTTTTCAGTCCCAGCCCGCCGCTCGGGTTGAGGACAACTCAAGTAATTGCATGTGCGTGTGTGCGTGTTTTTCTTATGGATATTGCAACCAGAAAAGCTCTTGATCTGAAGTCGATGTTAATCCCTCCGGTCTAACTAAGCTGCAAGCTCTCGGGTATAATTTGATGCCTTTCAATACGAATCTCAGTGTGCCTCTTCGCTTAAGTGGTGGGTTTGCAGACGCCCAGCTTCCATCTATGCCATGCACAGTTTTCCCCTGATGACACACCTCGACCCCCACCACCACCGCCGCCACTCTTCTTCCTGTGGTGTCCCGGGCTCGCGTAATCCAATCCGGAAATGAAGAAAGTGGCAGGGAGTCTGATGTTCCCTTGAGTGTTTTGAGCTCAGGGCCCCCTAAACAGTTGGAAGCTGGGACAGGAGAACAAGCCTCTACATGCCCAACGAGCATCATCTCACCAGCAGTTCCTCTCTCACTATGGCAACACACACTTGTGGGCGTGATAGCAGCAAAGCACACCAACCCAACTCAAGTGTTTAGGCCTGAGCATCAGGAAGAGCAAAAACCATTGGGTCATGGCTGAACTGATGATAGTGTTAGTCGACTGCATTCAGTACTTGTTCTTCTAATTAAATTACTGCTACATTGACGATGCAATCAAAAATAAGTATTATTAAAATAAAGCTCTTGTATCGGATCCTATCAGTGCAAGTGTATCCATAACTGCATTGTGCTTTGATGGCTGTAACGACAGATTTGCTTACCATGAAGGGAGTGATGCATGCATCCACAACAACCATCATCCAATCAATGGCGGTAAATACATCTGGCCAACAGTAAAAGACTTGGCAGTAATGACTCAACGAGTGTTGAGACTGCGTGCAATAAGGACAGATGATTTATTTGAGCAGGAAATCGCTGTCACTGCAAGACGTCTCCCGGCCCCTTTCCCCCCCTCCTTGGTGGTGCCCAGCGGGCCAATTAGAGCCGCCTCTAATCTGAGGTGCAACACCTAACTATGTCACTGGAGAGTAAAAGCACAATTCGCGATTCTGTCACGCATGTTTTGGCTGTGAAAGTCTTTTTTTTTTTGCATTCACCTCCCTTCTTTTAGTCCACTCCCTGGTGGACGCTCAGGCAGTATGGCCGCCCGTCCGTCACCGTATGCTCGCTGCTATGCTCAGGTGATTAGGCGTCATTATGAAGACATCCGTGCTGCACTAATTAGCAAACCTGTTGCGTTGCCTCTTCGCTCGACTCGAGGCCGGTGGCCTCATCAGCCTGACGTGTGCCCTTGCACCACATTTTACATTTCACACCTCACGGTGTTGACACCTCATTTGGCTTCACCTTCGCAGCGAGTGGCAATAAATCAGCCATGTTGTGACGCTCAATCAGTACAAATATCCAAAGAAGAGTCCTGCAATTTCTACCCAGAAGCACTCAACAGCACCAATAGCAACCAGTGTCAGGGCAAGGACAAATCTGGGCGGGATCAGATATTTTCCGGGGGGCAGGAGGATGAGATGACGAGGGGGATGGATGCAAGTCATCAAACAAAGCAATAAGATTACCAGCATTGGTTTTAATATCGCAGCTCGGGATATTGCCGAAGAGTCTGCCCAGTGCCGGCTTAAAAGTGTCTAGTGTGATTTAACAGGTCATTATGTCGCCGCTGTAGAAGAAGAGAAGACGGTCGCAGTTGACTTTTGGACTAGATTCTATACTCTTCCTCACAACGCATATGACACTCATCTAATGGAACGCTGTCCAAACAAATCTCCTCATAGCAAGCCTCAATAGGAAATCAACACACTGCAATATCCTGCATTGATCTCTACATGCACTCTGTGTGTTTTTATTTGGGTTCTTGTCATGATGGGAGCTTATTGCACTCCTAGTGTGATTGCACTGTGATCTAAAACACACAGGGAGCCCCCCCCCACAATCCTGTTGTTGCCGGGGGTGCCCCACCATCAGAGTGGGCTTGCCTTTGGTGTGAGCAGGGACCGTTAGATGTCCTGTTCCAGCACATTAGTTGCAGAGTTGACAAATATGGGGTGGCCTGTACGTACATCTCAGTTTGGGATAGAAAAAGTCTTGATAAGAACAAGGGAGTGCGGTAGGGGGTGGGTGTCAGGGTCGTATGGTCTAGACTGGTGTCCAAACGTTTGCAATTTGTGGCAATTCCAGTCTGTCATATCCACCGCCTGTCATCCTGCTGGAGATTTATCCTTCCTCAAACCGCAACGCGCTGCAGTGATCTGCATATGTGATAATTCCGCAATTCCAAGCACCTGCTCGCTCATTCCCAGGCTACTACATCATATCGGGGCTTCTGACGGGAAGGTGTAGAAGTGATAGGCTTGCCAACCTATCCCCACCCAATCACCTTCATTTGTCAGTCCAAAGCACCTCAGTCTTTTACCTCCTTATTGGTGCAAACATTTGTCAGTTGTCAACACAATGACAAACTGAATGTATGGATCTCCTCATTGAGGAACCATCTTCATCAGAACACATTTGGTCAGGATCACCAGGATTGATGTGCTGGCAACATTTGGTAAGTTTTTTAGTATGCTTAAGACCACAAAACCCGATTTAGTTGCCAAAAGAAACTAAGTGATTCCAGTAGGTTCCTCACGCCACCTTATTCGGGCCCTAATGAGTGAAATATTTTTTGATTTTCATCCAGATACATTTCCCTCACATTCTCAGATCACGCCAATCAGATTTTTCTGATTTAATATTAATTGATGCCAACACTGAATGGTGACATTCTTAGAAGATGACACAGCCAAACCGTAGGTGGCGCTATAACCCCAAACCATATGTTCATCCAAAAGCAAAAAGAAAATAGTCCCACATCAGCAGGCAGCATCATTACCCAAAGGACACCTTGAGGCTTACTTTGCTTTAACTTGCCTCTCCTATTAGTTTGGTGACTTTGGTATTTCATATAAGTACTGTAGAGGGACACGCCAGCGTAAAAGCAGAGGCAGATGCATGCGATATGCCAGACAGAGTAATAACGGTTGCTGTGGGAGTCATACGAGATGAACCAGGAGCACAGAAGGCAATATAGGTGCAGAGACGCCGGCGAGAGGATGCAACCAGTATGCAGGAATAATAAATCAGTCTCGCTGGCGGGCAGCCAGGCAGAGGGTGAGGGCAGGGTTCAGATAAAGAGAAGGATAGGAGACTTGGAAGTTAGCCATTCCTCATCGCCCTCCCTCTCTATTTTTTGTCGGTGCCAAGATCGTTTGCCAAAAAGTAATGGAAACTCCCTTGTAGCTGGTATTCCATGTGTGGAAGAAGAGGAGCAGCTCTGCATTTAATCGCTGTTGTCTCATCCATTTGCTTACTGCATTAGCTGCGCTCTGTGTTCAGCTCCACGTTAGTTTGTTTACTCTTCTGCTCCTTTGTCCTCCTCCTCAGGGTCACAGGTGAGCTTTGGGCGAGGGTTGAAGTATAACCCGCACTGGTCACCAGCCGGCACATATAGACAAACACTCACACCCATTGACTATTGTGAGTCTTCAAAAAAATCAAACGTGTATAAGTGTTCACTGTGATGCCAACATGCTGATCATCAAGATGGGTACCATAACTCCCAGCTTTGAATTTCCGTTTGAAGTCCCTTGGACAGGAATTTGCGAGATATTTCCAGACTGAAAACAATTCCAAATTGTCTGACTTATTTGGCTCCCCCACGTTTCTCATTTTTTTAGCCGCTTGCGCATTGCGAGACGCAAGATGCCTAGCTCATTTACCAACTGCAATTAATTCGCTTATCGTATTTGGATGGAGCTGACTTTGGGCTCAAGCTTTGATTACACCATGGACTGGTCACCAGTCAATTGCAGGACACATAGGGACAGACGACAATTCACGCCAACAGGAAATTAAGAGTTGGTCATGAACCTAACATTTCTGGGCTGTTCAAAAATCATCCAAAGTCCAAACTGAAGAGGCCTGATTCAAACCCAAAATGTAAATGTATAATGTAACCTCTGTAAGATTATAGTGCTTGCCCATAGATAGCGGGTCGTAAACATGAAGTGTCCATGTTACATTGAAAATGTGGATGTAGCAGCTGACCTTGGGAGGATGGAAAACACAAATCTCCCCAAACGTACCGTCAAAACATAAGATATGAGCGCTACACAGATTGCGGCTTGCAACACACAAGCTCGCCCTCGCCCCTTCTACCTCTACCACAACCCTCCTTCCCTCTGTTCGCTACCCCTCCTTGCCTCCCTCCAGAGGTTTGTGAGAGCGCAAAGGGAAAGAAAACGCTGACACGGTGGCCTCTACCGCTGTACCTCGTTATTGCCGCTCACATCTCCGAGCTGCTGTCAGAATCTCGCTGGTGGTGACGTGGGGGGAATTTGGACGGACTGATTTCTGGAGGGCACCCGTCCACCGACCACTACCACCCTGACCTCAGCTATATGAAAAATCAACCAGTCATCGGACCATCACCTGCTGTTTTTCTCCAACAAACAATGGCAGTTCGCCAACTAAATGTAGTGATTACTTGTGATTCTGTTGAGTTTGTTTGAGGGCGGGCACAAGAAGCTTTTGTCCTCCACTGGGATGGCTGTGGGGAGGGAGGGACTCAGCAGTGGGACTTGACTGAATTTATCAGGAATAAGTTAGTCATTTGGATGAACACATTTGTGGGTCTGCGTAAAAGTTGAATGGTGGCAACTGGACTCTTCGGTTGATGTAGAAATGTAATCCAAAATCCTTCTCAGGTTCCCTATTTGTTGTGCAGAGTTCCTAAATGTATGTGTCTGAGACACCCGAAAAGAAATTATTTATCCTCTGTTGAACTTTAGCGGCGTGGATGACTGAGAATCTAGAGAAAGACCTTGGGTAAAATCCTTGGGTTTTACTTCTAGACCTTCGTTAGACGTTCGATGTTTATCATGGAACAAACGTTTGCAACTCAAACATTTTGGTTGTGTTTGTTGTTTTTTTTTTTTTTTTTGGGCACAATTCCCATATTCATATCTCTGAAACAATTTAGAAGACATCTGGTTGCCTGTATGAAACCCTTGCGGATTACCATGACCAGAATCCTGACCAGAATCTAAACATACACTGGGACAAATCCTTGGCTTGTACTTCAGATTTTTGAGACATTTCTCTTGGAGAAAACGTGTCTAAAAATGTTTTGCAACTCAAAAATTATTCACAATAATGCATTGAGATAACACACTGCTCACACATGCACACACAGCAACGCGCTCCCCTACAAAATTCCCCTCTCTGCACCACCTGCTTTCCCTCACCATCCATCCATAGTGTTTTCCTCCCCTGCAGCTCATCAGGGATTAGGGAAATTGCCTGGAATGAAAGAAATATGTTCTTTGATGGGCCTTTTTCATGCATATGGTGGCAAAGGCACAGCTGGAGGTTTTGTGCCCGAGCCAAGCAAAAGCTTCAGCTGCAGAAAAAGCCAAAGACAGCAAATAATCGAGCCGTTTGTCCTCTCCAAGACGGGTATTTTTAGATGGTGCTCGTTTCCGTTCAATGTAGCATTTATATACGAGATTCAATCAAGTCGGTTGTCTGTTGCTGCAGAAGTTTACCATGTGTACTTTGGCATTCTCGCAGCAGATGTTTTGTGAATTGGTCCTCTTTAACCGCAGCCCTGCCCTCCTCTAATCTAATTGGCTCTCCAAACATCAGAATCACTGGAACATTCCCCCCCCACCCCCCTCCCCTCCTGTGGTTCTGCTTCAGTTCCGCAAAGTGCTCACGGCTTGGCCCTCGACTGCAGCTCACGGCCGAGTGGATGCCAGTGGAAGTAATGAGGTCCCTGCCGGAGCGTGGGTGGGTCCGGCGGGGCAGGTAGCCGTCTATAATTGTGGCGACGTGGTGGAGGCTTTCAGGCAGGCGGCCCGTCACTGCTTGGTGCCGTCCTGTTGCGGGAGAGATGGTTGGGGAGGGGTCTTGGGAAGGTAATTGAAGGGTTTTAATGAGGACTGTGCAGAATACCACCCAACATGTCGTTTGTCACCACTTAGGTCTATTCAAATGTATATACGTACATAGCTGGTTTGTAGACTTTTGTATAGATGTGGATTGCTTGGTCACAAGTTTGTTTAGATCTCATTCAAATTGGATCAACGGACAATGCATGTTACGATGTCCGGACATGGCTTCAAAGCACTTACGCTTAACCCTTATGTTGCGGGTCAGATCAGAATCAGAATCATCTTTATTTTGCCAAGAATGTCCAAAAAAACACTACATTAATTTTGGGATGAATTGGTCAGTAACAGAGAAAACTTCCTTTTCCGTTTCTGACACTTTTGGCTAATTTGGGTCAAATTGACCCGAGAACATTATTGGTGTTGCTGAGAAATGAACACAGCAGCAGGGTTAAGCATCCAATTCAGTGAAAATGATGCTAGTGTCACGCCCACTAGACGGCAGCTTTGCATTCTACATTGGGTTGCTGTGATCAACTAACTTGTATCAGAATCCTCACTTGATTTATTTATGGATACGGCGAAAGGTTTTTTCCCCCCCCTTTTCTTATATTTCAAACATAATTCTTAAAGGTGCCTTCCATTGATGCCTAACTACAACACATAGAGTGTTATTTTCATGTAATTTACTGCTGTGGCCCATCCCCGTTAAAATAAATAAATAATCGATCGACTCTTATTTATTAAAAATATAATTCTCCAGATTTTTATGACGACATCTACCATCGATGACTAATTTTATCACATATAGATTATTGTTATCTTAATGCACCCTATTTGTGTGGGTGGCCCAGCAAAAAAAAAAAAAAAGTTGATGGACCACTGATGTTATATTGCAGCAGTTATCATCCTTATTATGCATTTCCTCACCTCTGACCTTCGCACAGCAGCGGGTGTGTGTTTAGGCCTGCGTTAACATGCTAAATATATTGTATGATTGCGAGAGGAGACGTAGGCGGGAGTGTCAACGCAAACAAATGAGCAACGAGCAGCCTCCAATTCACCTTATTTCTCTGCTGTTTCTCCTTAATGACTCGATTTTCTACTTTTTTGCATTTGCGGACCATGGAAAGGCTCTTTTTATGTGCTGTCAGCTTCCTCCCTCCTCCTCCTGTCTTTCACTTCAGGATAAAAAAAATTTTGTGCCACTCGCTCCACTTGGATCTCTCTCGGCTTTTGTTTTAACCACAGCAGAGCGCCTTTGATCATGTGCAGATGCCTTATTTTTGGACGTGTATTTTTAAGTGTGCACTAATAACCAGCACAGAAGCAGATGTGGACTAGAAAAGAGCAAAAAGATGAAGAGTGCTTGTTTGTGTGCATGTAGGCCTGGTTTCTTCATTGTGGACAATTACACTGTTATAAGGTCAAAGTACAATGTGGCCCGGTGGAGCGAATGTCGTGTTGCCCCAGTCAAGTGAAGGGTGGAAAGAAGGGTGGCCAAGCTGTATTTGTAACGCACTCCCGTGCCAGGCCAAGCAGACCGAGCAGAGTTGCTTGGCTGTGGTCTCCCCCTCGGTCTTGTAGCATCCCGGCTCGGACGGCCGGCGTAAAAATAAGAGCAAGGACATCACAGGTTCTCGTTAAATTACTGTGACAAGACCCAAAATAAGCACGTGCCACAGTTGAGCCTTTATAAGCAGGATTTGGGGTGAAAAAAACATGTCATTATAACAAATCTTCTATTCTTTGAAGTTGAGTTGCGTATGTTTTAGCAAAGATAATTGGCTCAATATGGATGTTGCGCTTTATTTTGGGCCTTTCTTATTATATAAACAAGGGTGTGTACAAGTGTAGTGATGTCACCTTGTCTTATAACACTCGTGCCATCTGGTTTGACCTGCTAAAAACTACCAAAAATATTTATCCATCCATCCAGTTTCTTCACCGCTTGTCCTCACCGGGTGGCGGGCGTGCTGGCGCCTATGCCAGCTATCTTCGGGCGGGAGGCGGGGTACACCCTGAACCGGTTGCCAACCAATCGCAGGGCACCGTGCCGGCAAAACATATTTATATATTTTGAAAATGTAACTACATATGTTTGTGCTTACCGTTTTTCTTTGTATTGTATTTGTAATCACTTTTTAAATTTGATCAATTGGATACATTGGTGGTGCCCCCATTTTTTTTGTTTTTTTTGGGGGAAAATTCAGCCCCTGAAATCAGTTCGACTTAGCAATATGTACTTTGGTAGGCATGTCTATCATGACCAGACCCACAAAAACGTCTCAAGAAACAATGCCTGAAAAGACACAGGGAGTCCGCTGTCTTGGTTCAAAGTGGCCATTTTTTGAGTTAGTTTGCCAATTTCCAGGGATCCTTCAACGATGAACTCGTCCTACAAATTTTGTCTGATCGCTACCGCATTGAAATCATGGCTACTAGACAGGTGTATGGCATTAACTGATACATTTGTTGCTTTAGTCATTGCATGTGGGTGGAGTGATTTACAGATCGGTGTTTCACTTTATTTGCAGCTGGGCGCCATAAGACACCAGTAGTAGCCATAATTTTTGTTGACCGTTTACGCTTACGTTTTCACCTTCGTTATTGCTTTGATTCCATGCTGTTACATGTGCCATCATTTGTACATGAATTCATCCACTGTTTTAAATTACTGTAAATCACTCACATGAAAGCACTCAAAGTGCATTCAGGACTTGGTGAGTTTCTCTTGTCAAGCCGGCATTACCGCGAGTAGCGCGTCAGGCAGGGGCCAGGACCGCAACCTCTTTCTGTCAAGCAACAAGGCTGTTTTGGAGTCGCTACCATAACTACAACGAAAAAAATACCTCATTCCGCTTGCCAAGGGGAATAATCTAAGGTTCAAAATCTCAGTTTTGTTTCTTCTTTCGGTAGCCAACAGTCAAAGATCGAAACGTGAATAACAGAACGATGACCATTATAATAAAATGATATAGGTCAAAGGAAGAACAAACCTCTTAGCTTAATTCTGTGACACTGCGTTAAGAGTTTTTGCTAATAATGCTTTTTGGCATGAAGATGATTACCGAAGGAGTACATGGGATTTACACGAAGCAAAATTTGATGACCCTCCATAAAAAAATATTAAAATCTGCCCGTATAGTATAGTAAATATATTGAGGGGGGTTGAAAAGGAGGGCAGGCATGTCTAATTTATATACATTTTCACTTACACTATACTGTATGTCATATGTCATACACATAGTTTGTATTTCAACCTAATTTAACGTATCAAATGTGGATCAGCATTTTATCTCCAATGGATATAACAGAAGGGTTGTCCCTTTTCCGTGCTAATAGGGAGCTGCTATCTTCTCAGTCCCACAGGAAAGTTGGGCTGTATACCTTCCCATTGTGAAGATAATCGACCAGAGAATCCCTGTCCAACCGCCACAACCCCAAATAAAAACCCTCCCGCCAACTGCGCAAGGTCACATCTCGAGCAATTAACTGCGATCAACTCAACACATAAGCTTCCCACTCTCAGGCAGAAGCAGCGACTGGCGGGTCCAGGATGGTGGCTGCCCTGGGTGGGACTATCAGAATCGATTGGTTATCCTTACTTTGGAATGACGGGAGTTTCTCTTAGCGCTTAGTACGCTAACCTGAGAGAGATGAGGCCAGCTTCCTCTCGGCTATTTTACACGCAAATCTACTTTTCCGCAGCACTCCACTTCTATTCACTTCAGCTCTACCGGCCTGTCAAACGGAAGAGATGCATGAAATGAGATGAGGGTGGTGCCGTTTCCTCTCCCTCTTTTCGTCTCTTTTTTTAGGTAGAGAAGCGGCATTATGGCCACAGTGTGGTCATGGCATTGCTGCCGCAGTGTGCGGCTAGAGGCTGGAAAGTAATATGGAATAGTATGGAAAATACATGTGCAAGTTTGCCTCAATGATCCCGGAAATGGCCGGAATAGTTGCTAATAGCTGTTCGTCAACTAGCGTAATCTTCTGCTTTTTCAGATCATGGGTGTGCACACCATGTGTTTTTTTTTTGGAAGATGAACTTGCATTTTTTGCAAGTGACCGTGCTAACCGGTCTTATTTTTGGTTGAATATTTCCACACGCTTTCCGCAATGCGTCCATGCCAAAACACGTGATTTGCAACTCATTGCGCGGCGGTAAAGTTGACACATTGACTAATCGGCTGTTTCACCCCGTAGTAGTTTGGTAAGTATTAGACTACATTAGGTAGGTAGATAAATAGGTTGGTAGGGAGGTATTTTGGTGGTTATTAAACATTTTAAGGATATATGGATTGGTGGCTATGTAAGTAGCTAGGTAGACTGGTCGCCAAGTCAACGTCAGGGCGGCATTACCACCTCTTAATCAGAATCAGAATCAGAATCATCTTAATTTGCCAAGTATGTCCAAAACACACAAGGAATTTGTCTCCGGTAGTTGGAGCCGCTCTAGTACAACAAACAGTCAATTTACAGAACACTTTGGGGACATAAAGACATTGACAAAAAACAATTGTGCAAAAAGATGCAGAGTCCTCTAGCACTTAGAGCAGTTCGAACGACTAATATTGCAATAGTCCGGTGCAATGACCATTGTGCAAAGGGCGCTGAGACTTCAAGGAGTGTATGCGGTTTAAAGTGACAAGTAAATTAATTAATTTGCATTCGAGCCCATTGAGTGGGACGGGATACTAGATCATCGGAATAAGCGTCAGCTACTGCATACGTGAGCCACCACATCACTAACGATGAGAGAGTGAGAATATTTTATTACCTCATTTCGTTTTAACAAGACTATCCACATTTTAGCGCACAGACTTTAAAACAAACAAACGCAACGCGTTGAAAAAAACCCTCTATTAATCAACGCCACCGTGAAGCAATGCTGCTGTTTCAAATCATGGTTTTTTTTGTGGCATGGAGTGTCAAAGAGCTTACACAGCTCACTGAGTTGGCAGGAACAATTTCATTCCCGCCTCTGCTTTTCATGTCGCCCTTAATGGAGAGCGCGACTTCTTATTATGTTCTCATAATCGTACAGGGCCGGCCTCCGTGGTCAGGTAACGGATGACAACCTCAAAGGAAAAAGGGAAGAATTGCATATGAGTTGCAGGTTCACCTCAGTGATGCAATGGTTTCGGGTATCTGTGGACGATCTTTGCATTCCCGCTCACTAAGAGATGCAGTCTAGACGCGCCATATGTTCACCCATGTAGGAATACCCTGGCATCGTTCTCCGAGCAGGTGGCACAATGTGCAGACTTCACCAACTGGGTCCGGACTAACATGCAGCACAAACGTCATCTGGAAAAAGGTACTGTCCATATGGGAGTTCCTGGCTCGATATTAAGTGTAGAACTGCCTCAAAGTAACAAATCCTGACTGTTGGGTAGTCTATCCCTGATCCCCCTACAGTCACAAAACACCTTTCCGCTTATGTACCCGCGTTGCGTTGAGCCTGCGAGTGCATGTCAATGCACGGGAATTAAAATGGTTTCTCTTGAACGTGGATAAAGGGAATGATAATGGCTAGTAGGGATCCGCCAGGCATAAAGGGAAGCAGGATAAAGAATGGAAAATGGTCAAGGTTGAGAGAGTGCCTTTCCTTGGGAGGTCAGAGGTCGGGAGGATTACCAGATGTCAGAGGGAGAGGTGATGCAGGGAGACGCGTTAGCGGTGCACAGAATGCACACGTGGGAATACTTTTGTTGCAATATCGTTTTTCACATCTTTTTGGAATAATTTATAATGCGAGACTTGGTGGTGTTTTGCTGTTTTAACGCCGTATTTTCTCTTTTTTCCCCAATATCTGCCGCTGACACCTTTCCCCTATCAACAATGCTCTTCGGCCTCTAAAGGTAAGTAAAAACCCACTTACAATTAAACATTTGCATATGTGTTTAACTAGTGGCTCCGTTATACTTGATGATTAACATGCTGCAGCGTTGATAATGAACAAAAAGGCTAAGGAGGGCAAATGGGGTTAGAACGAATGCCGCTAATAGGATACCCCCTCTTATGTCCTATTGCCTCCCAGATTACTCGCTTAAACGAGGATCCCACTCAGTCCTCGCTGGATGAGGAGTTAATATTTGTTCGGAGGACACCCGTTAGTGTGTGTTTAAGCCCAGCTGGGATCCTGGGGGAGCGTCGAGGGAAGAAGAGCCGCGAAGGTTAAGGTCCAATGAAATCGAGTAACTCGAGCTTATTTGGATCTTTTGAGAGTATTTGAGGCGGATGCGGCGTGAGGTTATCCGGAATGCGTGTCCCTCTTCAAGGCGCGTTTCTTGGCACCAGATGGACGCTGTAGTGAGGAGCAGCTGAGAAGTTTGATGAGTCCCTTTGCGGAGATCGGGCAGGAAACCCGGCCTCCCGCAGCTCCATATGGAGGACGGAGTTGCGCCGTGTCGCGTAGAGGAGTCGTTAAACTTTTATTTGCGGTGATCCTTCCACCCTTAACAGCTGGTTCAGCCCCATAGTCTTGGCCCCACGGAGGACAGGTCCTGGTCCCCGTGTCCGGCTCCATTACAGCCATAAAATATGCATCACTTTCACATCAGGAGTTCCCATAAAATAGCCTAATGCAAGTTTCTTCAAAGTGGTTGAGGCCAGTTTGATTAGGGTTTAGAGTTGGAGTTTGGCTTAGGAGTTAGGGTTATGGCCAGGGTTGAAGTTAGGATTAGAGTTGAGGAAGAAGCCACAGTACAGTTGGAACCTATAAAACATGTTTCCTCAAAGCAGTTCAGTCTAGTTTGGTTCGGGTTAGGAGTTAGGGTTAGGGTTAAGGTTTTGCGTCTAGAATCCATAAACCATGTTTTTTTTCTAGTTCAGTTTAGGTTGAGGGATCAGGTTTAGGAATGAGGTGCTACGGTTAAGAGTTGCCATTAGGGCCACAGTACATTTTAAAAACTATAGGCCAGGTTTTTTTAAAGGACTTCAGTCCAGTTCAGATGGGGTTAGGGATTAGAGTGAGGGACATTGGTACACTTTGGAGCCTGTAAACCCTGCTGCTTCAAAGCACTTCAGTCCAGTTTGGTTAGGATTAGAGCCACGGGACAGTTTGGAACAGTAAACCCTAATGGTTCATCTTTCTGCCATGTGATGCCTTGGCCAGATTCTTTTACCAGAGTGACACCATAGCAGTTATTCAAAATGGCTTTTAATCTGTCCTTCTTCCGTAATGGAACACAATTTTTAAATGGTGTATTATGTGTTCTTTCCATGTCACGTAGAAGCAACGCTTCTTTGTTTCCAGTGTGTGTAACTCCACCTATAAGAACGGTACTGTGCCACCCCAACAGAAGGCTGCCAATAAGTGGTTCGGTCACTTTGGACAATAGATGTTCAAAGCACTGCTTGATGGAAACATGGCTTCTACCGTCACTCTTCTAAATAAATCCTCCCTGTTTGTCAGATCCAATGTCTGGTTCACATGCTTAGGTATCGTTTTCTTTGCCCTCCCCCTGCTTGCCATTTTTGGCATTATCTCCCCAGAGAGGAAGGGAGGTGATCCAGACAGTCTCCATCTCGCTGGACTGTAGCCTAATAGCAGCTCATGAGGGCCCCCTTGGTTGTCATGGTCCATCTGGATCTCTAAGTGGACATATTGAGTGTGTGAGTCTCAGTTTTTGGCCCACCAAAGTGCACTCGGAAGGTGATTAAGTGCAGTTTTTCAACCCTTAGATGAAAACAATCAACTTTTAATAAAATCAGAAGCTTTTTTTTTTTATTATTCCTCTCTCCAGAGGCATTTGCTGACTTAAGAGGCTGTAAATGACCATCAGTAAACGGCCATGTTTCAGCAGCAGCTCCTTTGTGATTGTTGGCACAGGCAGTGCTGCAAGTCTTGGATGTCCATCACCCTCTTTTTCTTGGACTTTTTCCACTTTCTGACACCCTCTATTGCGTGTGTGCGTGTGTTTGCTTCTGCCAGCAGTCCGAGTCGTTCCATCGTCAGACAAATGTAGCTCTTTGCGTGTTTGTGTCACTGAAATTGAGTGTATTTTGGGAAGCATTAGGGCATTTTCATGTGGATTCTGGATCAGGTCTTGGCAAGTGGAAGAAATCCAATATAACTGAAATGTAGATTTTTTTTTGTTTGTTCGCATTGTTTTTTTTTTTTTTTTTTTTTTTGATTGGTTACTTGTTGCGGCACGGTGGCCGACTGGTTAGAGCGTCAGCCTCACAGATCTGAGGACCCGGGTTCAATCCCTGGCCCCGCCTGTGTGGAGTTTGCATGTTCTCCCCGTGCCTGCGTGGGTTTTCTCCGGGCACTCCGGTTTCCTCCCACATCCCAAAAACATGCATTAATTGGAGACTCTAAATTGCCCGTAGGCATGACTGTGAGTGCGAATGGTTGTCTGTTTTGATGTGCCCTGCGATTGGCTGGCAACCAGTTCAGGGTGTACCCCGCCTCCTGCCCGATGATAGCTGGGATAGGCTCCAGCACGCCCGCGACCCGAGTGAGGAGAAGCGGCTCAGAAAATGGATGGATGGATGGATGGTTACTTGTTTGTAATTTTGAATTTGAAGCATCAACACTTGCCTTAACTGTAAAAATCACTCTTTTGTGCTGTCAGTTGCAATCTTAACCTTCCTGATTTATTAAGAGTCGGATAGACCTGTCTGAAAGTAAACATAAATAAATAACATAGTGGAAAGTGTTTCTTTAGGAAAACTCTCCTCGATTCATTTCACATATTTGTACATTAAAAAAAAAAAAAAAATTTTTTTTTTAACAAAATAAATTGACCATGATCTTTGAGGTCTAATCTACTATGCCTAATGTACTTGCTGATTCATGAGAAACTACCGTGAACAGGAGGTTTAAATTGAGTATTGCCCTTATTGGTTAGCTGTATTACGCAAACATTTAGTTTCTGTTCGTTTCGGACTGTTCAACCAGCCGCTGGGCAAATCGACCCACAGACAATATTGTTGTTCCTGAATAATGAATGTAAACAGGAGGGTTAAAATGAAATTTTGCATTTCTCCGTTAGCAGGTTTCATTTCTATGTGACTAGTGCATGCATACTAATGACAAAATCCATGCTTATGCAGGAGTTTTCGGAAGGTGTTCAATTTCTATTCAAAAGTAGTTTGAGCGTACAGTGTGTCTGCCTGTTTTTCTACGCGTGAGGGTGCCCTCATGCTGAGTATCCTGCAAGGTGATATGGGATCACGTCACCCCCGAAGAGTCACAACCCATCAGGGGTTCTTTGCTTTAGCTCGAATGCAAACAGGCGATGACGCGTTTGAGCCGTTGTCTGTCATCGCCAAACAAATGAAAACATAAAAGTGGATGAAGAATACAGTATATATCTCCGTTCCCACTTCTCTGTGTGAAATTTGTTATGTGCCCTTTTTTTGTTTGGAAGTCGTCAGGCTTCCTTAGTTGACCGTTTCGTCTCGTTGTCATCTTCCCCCTTCGCACATTCGCGGCTTGAAATGTTTCCGTCTCACGTAGTAGACGACAGCTCAGCCATGCAACGAGCGCTTGCCGTCCGTGCGAAAACCACACCTCGCTGTTTACTGTCGGAATAAAAGCTGTCAACTATCCAGAAGTTGTTGAGAACTCCCAAGAGTGACCACATTTGTGTGCATTTCTTCACATTTGGACTTCCTGTGCGACTCATGCTCGAGCTGTGAACTTAGCTAAGCATCCTGGTGGAACGAGACTTATGTGTCATTTGAATCCTTTTCCTTGACGTGGCTTAGGAAGGGGTTGAATCTACAATGCATTCCTGAAATTGTTGCCGGAGTGAGTCAAGGGTAATTGTTATTTGAATATTACATTGTGAGACAGATTCTTCCAGTCTCTTCATGTCCAAATGCAGCGGAAACCACCGACCAGACTCTGCAGGACTATTTGGCAATGACATCCCGTCACCTTTGCATTTTACAGGCGACACACACACTGCCATGCTTCATTTACTGAGTAAGGGTTAGGGTTAGGGCTACGGGGCATGGAGAGCACACAAGGTGGATTTGCTTAAAGTAATCTAGATAAACACGGGAGACCTTGGATTGCTTCACTCCTGCAATCGTTAACCAGTTCGCTGAAGTGCTCCCATGCTCCCTCACCTTTGCCCTTTGACAGTCGGGTCCACAGCGTCAGGCAAAAAGCAACATGAATTGTGTTTACCTGCCAAACAGTCGGCACAAAGTGAGGTGTTTATTTAACAGCGGGCTTTTATCCTACTAAGGAAGTGGCCCATTCCTCCGACTGAGTGTTTTTTTTCTTCTGTATTGCTTTGCCCCCTTTAATGGGAGGATGAGGAGCCCAATTACCCGCCGGGCTCATCATCAGCTTCCATCTCCGTAGCACATTTTCAACCAGCCGCTATTGTCGTTGACGTTATGCTAGGGGCCGGCTCATGAGAAAAAGTGCGGCAGCCTGCATAATCCAATGAGACCTCAATTCAATTAATGCTTACATGATGCCTCATAATGTGTTGGGGACGAGGGGCAATCATCCATACTTGCTTTCATTCTTGCCTCGTCTCGCTTTTAAGAAACGACACGGCTCACTGGCTGGACCTTGTGCGCGGGGACTGTTTGTTTTAGCTGTTTCTCCCTGTTGAAAGAGAACTTTGTTGGCATCGAGGGCACACCGGGGTCGGAGGAGGTCTGGCAATGCTGCTGTTAGAACCAACGCAGCACAGTCGGGTTACCTCAGTGGAGTGGACGGCGACAGGATGGGACCACATGTGCTTTTAGCCATGGAAAAACAAATAGCGAGCATGCACGGCATCTCTAATTGCCTGTCTTTATGCTACATTTGCACCCTTACTGCCTCCCTGTAGCTAGGGGTGGGTGATATGGGCAAAACATTGCGCAAGAATATTGTATGCCAATATTTAGCAATGAATGACTTCGTTATGTCCAGGCTGTATACAGGAGAGTATGACAAATCAGGTTTGCGCAATAGTATTTTATTTGAGCTTTTGTTCAACCACAAAATGTAAACAAATGTTCAAAAATTAAGATGACATCAAAATGTAACCCTAATTAAATATATTTGCCACTACAGCACAAACTGGCATACAAATTTGGCTCGAACACTGCAGACAGAAATGAAGTTGATGCCGTTCTTTATTATGTCTTGCGAACGTTTATTTGTTTTTGTTCTATAGTACATGTTTGCTAAATGACTCTGCGAGGGTTTTCTGAGTGTTATGCAGATTTTCTCATGTTTTCTTTCACGGAAGTCATGGATGGATGGATGGCTGGATGGATACCTTATTCATCCCGTGAGGGAAATTAGATTGAGTAGCTTCATAACAAAGTTGTAAAACCTTTCCACAGGACTAGGTGCAGCTGATATTGGTAATACATTACAGGGTTCAAATAAGTAAAGCAGTGGGTGATGGGTGACGGGATAATGAAATATAGTAGGGCTGTGCTAGCTAGCTAGTCCATTAGCCTCACCAGCAGTCGGGATGACTTTGACAGCGCACGGTTTTGTTTGTAAATGTTATCCAAAATGAATAAATCATCCAGTGAATATCCAATCGAAAAACAGCACGGTCCATTCTCTTCATTTCGCTTTTCAACTGGCTGCGTTGAGGAAGGCAAGCTCGTACATGGAGTGGCCTGTGTCATTTTCCTGGTGGCCAGCAAAAGAATTATAGGCTACATGCGTTCCATTGAGGTCCATTGTTTCAATTCACCCACTTGTGAAGCTGCTAAACTCCTGAAAAGGTCGCTCGGCCCGCTGGTTTGAAAGCGAGAGTTCATTTTGCTTCCCACTGAGTCACGAGACTGAATCATGTCCGCTGATTTGGCGAATGAGGACATTATGCACTTCCTCCTTTCTCGCTTCCTCCTATGCTGTTCACACACTCGTTTTGCTGTTGACAGTATGAATACTCGATAATGTAGATTTGCACACCGTTAAAGTAATGTTCACGATTATATCGAAGGAGATATATATCTGTAGCCCATTTTGTTTAGGAATTATGGTTAAGGGTTAGGATTAGGGTTAGGGCCAGTACAGTTTGATGGCTCCCTCCAGTTCAATTAGGGTTATGTTTAGGGGTAATGGTATAGTGTTTGGGCGGTTCGACATGCGTATAGGAAAGAAAATGGAGGGTCAATAACGGCCCCCTTCAATGCACCATGAACCTCGTTTTGCCCCCTGGAGTGCATTCTCCTCCTCGAAACCTCTGGTGTGAGAGGCCTTCAGGTGAGAAACTACAGGCTGGCATCTCCATCTGCATCCCCGGTGACTCACCTCATCTCGCAGTCGAGCATCGAGAGCTCACCGAGGTGTAATTAGCTCGCCGACGCAGAACTCGAGCGAATGTGCTGTAATTTGCGCCGAGCGTGCAAAGGAAGCCCATGGCAGCGCGGCAGCTTGGTTGCACAAATAATGTGGCGCTTGTGGCAGGCGGCCACCGCAATCTTCACTCCTTTATTTATCCACTTACTCATCCGTCGGGTCACTTAGCTTTGCTTGCCGTCCTCGCTTCTGACACATAATCAGATTTACCGCAACGGATAGAACCGCCTCGCTTTACCCTTCGGCCTCGCTCTGCTTTTATTGGGAGTTTTCAGTCATTTATTGCTGAAGGTTGGTTGTTTTTTTTTTTTAGTGTCAGCTTCAGCACTTCTCGATGCTTTTCATGCATTTGTACATGAGTACAAGACTTTTTTTAGTCTGTGCAAAACAAGGCTTAAGGTTACAAATTGGGGTGTCAAACCTGTCTTAAGGTTTCAAGCACGGGTAAGTGTTTCAAAGTGGGGGTTTGTAAGCTAGGGTTTGGGTTCCAAGTCTGGTTTAAGGTTTCAAACAAGGGTAAGGGTGAATTATTAGTTCAAACCATGGTTTGGATTTCATTTTAAAGTTTCGATCTCCTGTTGTGGTTTCGATTCACGGTTTTGAGCTTGGCCTAAGGTCAGGCTCTCAAGCCTGTGCTAGGGTTCCAAAGTAGGGTTTGAAGCCTTTCTTTTGCCTCTTTTGGAGTTCTTTTGAAGTGTTATGGACCAACACCAAGCAGTGAAAATAACCTCTTCACTACATTGAGATGGTCTTCACTCACTTTTGGCATCAGTAATTAGTGTTGGGGGAGATGGGTCAAAAGCCATGGGGTTAAAATGGACCCATTTGACCTGTGCCATCCTTCCTGATGGCTGCTTTAAGGGAGCAGCGGGGAAGAAGGCGCGCCGGATTGTTGAGAAGGGGGGGGGGGGGCAGGGGGGGCACCAGACAAGACCAAACCAGGCTTCCAGCTATGATGGATCGAGGGAATAAAAGAAAGAATAAAATGATTCATCACTTGGGAAAAGGTATTAGTGTGATTGAAGGAGCATAAACGGGGGCGGGAGAAGCAGTTAAAAGATGTATGTCGGAGAAAAAGAAAGTATTAATGCCGGAGAGCAGATGGAGGGAATTCTGCGGGTTTGTTAAATCATCACGAGATGCGGGCGAGGAATGGCTTGTCTTTTGTCTTCTCCCCATGTGCGGCCTTCAAAGTGCCATTTTTTTCTCTTTTTCCTGCAGGTTTAAGGGGGGATTAGGAGTTTTTGCAAAGGCAGTCCGGGGGTTAAAGATGAATGCTTGTTCGTTTGAATCCAAGACGGTCATTATCATTCCCACATGGTGCCTCCAGATAAAGACTCCCATCTCCCCACCCCGAAGCCAGACGGTTTTGTTGTGCGTTCCGTTTTGTCTTTTGTCTCTTCTTTTTCTCAGAAAAGTGCAACAGCGCTTGCTTTGCTTTGTGTCGACGTCCCGCTACGGCAGCAACCAACATGCAATCCGTGGGCTCATTTGCACTATCAATAAATACATCACGTCTTGTTCTAAGCATGCGCTTTGAAATACATCTGGAGGACAATTATGTTCGTGATTAATCCTCCCGTCGTCCAACAGAAAATTAATCACGCTTAATTGTAATTGTGGTATATGCCGTGAATAATTGTTGAATAAATAAAGCCGTTTTTCAAATTAAACATAACCTTTTGTTCTACAAAATTCAAGCTTTTCCGCTAGTCAATACATTCATCATGTTGTGTTCTATTTCTGTTTGAGCTGTGGTTTTCAATATTTGACACAATTGTTTGTTTCCCCTTTTTTATATCTGCCACTAGCCCTTTAAAGCACACTTTACAAAACCTATAATTAGTTTTGGAGCCAGGGATTTCAAATAGTGACACCATTTTTTGCTTTACCCCTTTTTAATCTTCCAGTAGGCTTTTAAACCATGTTTTTTTTTTTTTTTTTTTTATCAGTATTGGACAGTCCTGCGCCCCAGCCATTATTTCGGACTTTGCCCGACACTACAACAATAAATGTTTTTCCATCTGTTGCCGTGGTAGCAAATCATAGGCTTTAAAATCATTTCTCACATGGGATTCCCCTAATGGCTGTCTGTGTCTCATTCTTCTCCAATCAGAGCCCAGGCGTGATTAGTCCTGTCAGTCTGCGGTAAAATGGCGCCAGCTAACGGTGGGCCTTCGTCTGAATAGAGCTGGAGGAAGCTCTTCGATGACAGACGCCGGAGCCATTCTTATGCGCGCCGGCTTTTGTCGCGTCCGGTATTGTTCTTTGAGGAAACATATTGACAATCCTCTCTGCAGGGTTATTGTCTGACAATGTCTTCAATCCATAAAATTAAATAAATTACAATGTTCGCACTCTTTTGTTTTTGCTCCACACGCTACCAATCTTCCTGTGTTTGCTCAACTTAATATGTGGTGCTACGATAAAGCATTAATTCGGGCGTGTGATCGATTTCTTTCTAGCAGCTGGAGGTCAATGTTCAAAACATGACTCAGATTACGCTCCTCTGCTGGACTGGACTGGTTGAACCAACGTGACAGACCATAGACAAACACACAATTTAAAGCAGTTTCCAAGAGTCTCAATGGTCAAAATACCCCAAGGATAGAAAATTACAGCACCCAAGTCGCGGGCGGTATCATGTAAATTAGCCCCTCTGTTTCGTCACAATCCTGGAAAATTCATGAATTCAGAATTTTCAGAATAGCTCACAAAAGATTTACCGAGTTGTGTCATTTCACACTTGATGGATGGGCGGGCACTCCAGAGAGCCAGCTATTTGTATACAAGTCATTAAAAAGTCTCTCATCCCACCAATTAGGCTTCAAGTCCATCATCAACCACTCTCTTGCAAAATGCATTTTCTTATAGATGATACCCTCCATAGGTGGACCACGGCGGTCCATTTATCTTCATCACGGTCCATCACAGTGGACCTCCTCCTGGTCCCGAAGGGGCTTCCCCCCACTTCTGGACGTCTCTCCTTCATTGCCTCTAACTCGCCCTGAAGGCTGCGTGCATATTCTCATCAAGCCTTACAGAGAGGAGCACCTGATGACAGGTGAAACTGCATCCTATTACGCTAAAGCAGTTCGGTTTTCTCGTTGCTAAGCAGACAGTGGATACGAATGGCTGGAGTTGGGGGGGCGGGCTTCAGTGCACCGGAGCGTACCCAAGGCCAGTATAGCCATGTTGCGGGGCCAGTATATTTCCCCTGGAATGGCAGGCAGCGGCCAGTTAATGGGCCTGTCAACACAGCTAACCTCACTTGGAGTTTACCGCTTTACCATCATTTTCTCCACACGTGCGCTGCGTGCTTACGTGCACCCCCGGCCTCTCATCACTCAAGCTGAATGGATGTCAGGCAGCGATAAAATTAGACCGTCTCCCCCGTGGTGGTGGACTGTCATGGCGGAGATGGTCCAGTCCCAAGGCCCATTTTTTTTTTTTTTTTTTTTTTTTTGAGGACGCCCATTTATAGGCGTTTTTAGTGTTTGACATGCTCTGACACCCTGTCAGAAAAGCACAATGACCTACAAACAAGCAAATGCGCCGTTGAAAAGGTATCAGCGAATCACAGCAAACGGCCACTCTCAAAGTTGTGCAACCGTTAAATGAGGTAGCTCATCTTTCTTTCTCCAAAGTTATGACGATATTTTTTGCACTCAGGTGAAATGGTTTTCAAACTGAGAACCTTTAAACTCTAAGTGTTAAATGTTTCAGGAATTGTGACTCCAGTGTTGATGGGTAATAGTTACTAAACATACGACAAGTGCTGATAACACACCTGTCACACAAATGCCATTTCGAAACACACGAGTACCACAAGGACTGAAAGAAATTCCTACCAACCAGTGTTCCAGTCCAGTAATGACAAGCACAAATGGAAGATTCAATCACATGTTCCGTGTTCAAATGGAGGTACTGAAGACTTGGCAGCGGCGCAGCATGTTGTGGCTTTACAGCGACATTGCTCACCGGCTCCCAAAGTGTCTCTTTATCAGACGGCTGCCTAAAGTGAGGTTGCCCTCTCCCCGTATTTTATGAGGCTTTAAAAGTCCGCCGCTGCCGCCTCCCTTTTCTCTCCCCCATGTCGGCTCACCTGGCGGCATCCCCCGCCGCCGTGCTTATATGTTTAAAAGCCCCTTTCCCCCCCTTCAGCTTTTACTGTTTGTTTACCTTTTTATTGTTTTACCATGCCTGTAATTTATACGGCCTGTTAGAATATTACTGCCTTTGTCCTTTTTTATCCTTTCTTTTATATCTGAATGGCTTTTTACTGTTGCACTCAAATGAGGATGAATACCTGGCCTCATGCTTGGCCTCCCATTTACGAGGCTGTTGATTCAAACAGTGAGACTGTATTTTCCCCCAACACGTTACCTCCTATTTTTTCCTCTCATTTATTCTATTTGACTCTTTGTTTAGTTTCTGATTTTTTCCCCCCCATGTAAACAAGGTGGGCTCGTCCTTGCAGATTCAGACCCTTTCATACACCCCATAAACGTTGCATTGATTCGCAGCTGGTAACTCCGAGACGTGTCCACAGGCCTCGAATTCTGCTCATTAATAGCGAGGCCGGGATGTTGAGAGAGGGGAAATGTCCTCCAGGCTCCATTGATTTCACCGTCTCTGTGTTGCATACTGATTCCAGCAGCTGTTGCTAATGTCCAGGAGCCCGAGTGGGTCCACACGTCGCTGTCTCCATCAAGTACCTTGGCCACTTTCCACTCCATTTCCACTATCGTCCACCCCCAATGAGGTGGATTGAGTGAACAAGGTCTGTGTTTGGGATTTCACCACCTGTCAGTATCATGCGTGTAGGCAAAAAGACTCAAGCAGAAAGCTCTGGCCACCCAGCTTTATCTAACACCTTCAATTCGTAGCGTGGGGAGTCTGGATGGAGACAAATGGCTCATTAGGATCCACTAAATCACTCTTGATGTCAAACGCAAACAGTCGTGACCCGTGCGGCACCCTGTGTCCGAGGGAACTCGACCTCCTGGGCTGAAAGGTCAGCTAAAACAGTTAACAGAGCCGCACCTGACCCGACCCCGCTGTGACCCGAGGGAAAGTTCGGTCGCGAATTCCGTCCTGCCTAATCTATCATGCCAAAACTTCACATTCTGAAAAAAGGAGTGATGGTGAATCCTTATCAAACTTGTTTATGTTTGTTGGCTGACTTGCGAGCTAGCTCACAAACAAACTACCTGACTCGGTAGCTAGCTTAGTGTCTCACTAACTACCAACAACCTTTTCACACTCGTTGGCAAAAATCTGATCTCAAATCTCAATCTCAAACAACTCATTCACCGCCAGCCTTCCCAATTAACATGGATATATGACTTTTTAAGCCGTCAATGGCAGTGAATGTGTTTAGTGTTTGCATAATTGTGATCATTAACTAAATATCTGACTAAATAACTTACCATGCTGGCTTACTAGCTACCTCACCAAATATCTACAGAACTGACTGACGAACAGCGCCTTTTTTACGCTGTGCGGGCAAAATTTTCTTTAGTTCTTTTGTATTTGAATAATTGTGATCATCTGACTTTCTAAATAATTTACCTGCTAACTATTTATCTAGCTACCTGACTGACTCATTGACTAGCTAGCTAACTAAATAACTGGCTAGCTCACTAACAGTCATTAAAAAAGTATGCGACAGAGTAACCAACAGCAACCTCACACTTCAAACTGACTAACTAGCTACCTAACCAAATAACTTGCTAGCTCACTAATAATCTAAGTAACTGATTAACCAACAGCAACCATGCCCTTCGTGTCACAGGTTCAATATAAATATTGTTTGCGTTTATTTGGTTTTGTTTTTTTTTTGGGGGGGGGGCGTCTTTCTTCTTGTTCAAAGAGCTTGGCGCTGCCAGCTAGTTTTTTAGCCTTGTGACTCTGCGTCTGGTTACAGACCTTTTTCCCCGCCTCGAGGGAGTCTCCTTCCACTTCATCCTCCTGCTGTTGCCACCCGGTGGCGAACAGAGGAGCCCATATTGAGCCACTCTTGTTTGGCCACGATTCATTCCACCACGGCCGGCGCCGACTACGCTAATTACAGTACATCACAAATGGTAATAGATGAGGCCTCGTTAGCGGCTCTCCTGCCATTGAAAGATCTGCAAACAACACATCAGAGGGGCCACCGATCGGTCCGAGCTGCCCTCCTTCAAAAGGCGGACTTCAGAGCGATCCGGCGGATGGGGGGGAATCTGTTACTTGCCCGCGCGGTTCCACATAGCCGCCCTGTATAGCCGAGCGCACCACCAAGGAGACAGACGGACCCCTCAAACCCCAAGCCAAACTGCACAGGCGTGTTAAATCTATGATTCAATGATCAAATTAGCCCGGCGTCTATTTTTGGTCTCTCCGCAAACCAAATGCTAATGTGATGACATTGCAGAAATGAGCTTCTCTCCCTTTTGTCATAAACACTGGAGACTATTTGAAATTATGAACAGGAATATGATGCTGTCTGAAGCATTGCAGTAAAGCGGGCGACAATGCAACACTTAATGCGTTGTCTTCACAAAATTAGCCTCGTGAAGGCAAGAGTTCATTGTGAATTCATTCTCACACAGCGCTTGTCATTTTATCTGCCAAGTTATGTGAGGCTTTCACCAGTGAGATGAAAATAGATCTAAAATCCAGTCTGCTGATCAAACGTACACATTTTAAGGTGCTTCTGGTCCTCTCTGGAATAGATGTTGATGTTCACTTCCACCAGGCGGGCCAAGATGATTTATGGCCATGAGGAGGGGTTAGGGTTAGAGCCAGAGTACAGTTTGGAACAACAAGTGCCAATTTTGTTTGTGTGTCTAACTTTAACTCAAAACCAAAATATAGAGCTCAAAACCCCAGACCCTATTCCGAACGCAAAACACCAAACATCGAAGCCCATACCGCAAATTCCAAACCCAGAATCCAATACTTCAAATTTCTAAAAGTTCTAAATCCTAATGCTTAAAACCAAAACCCCAAACCCCAAACAATTAACTGACCTCAAACCCATTTGAGATCAGGAGGATTCTCTATTAAAACACTCAATTAGCACTGGAACAAAACAATACATCGACTTCAAACATGGCGGTGCGTGACGTCACGGCAAAACTATCTGTACCGTAAACCCTGTACCCAAAACTATATAATGTACTCTATACCCTATACCACTTACCCATAACCTTACCCCAAAACAAAAAAACCCTGCGACCCCAAAAACCAAAACCCCAACCCCTAAAATCAACTAGCACATAGGACCTGCATGTAACCCCTTCTGGGCTGTCATTATTGTCAAAGTCATTCCTTTCCACAGAATCCCATTAGATTTCATTATCATTTGTGTTTGATTTGCTGGCTGCGGAGTGCAAGAGACTGCAAGTAGTCGTGCTTTACAGTGGGCCTGTTTTTCATCACATCGATCGCCAGCAAGAAATCATAATAAGATAGCGAGGGAGGGAGGGAGGGGGGGGGGGTAACACAACGCGGGAGGGAAGGAAGAGGCGGCGTACGAACAGGCTCTTGTTACTGAAGGAATGACGTATCGATCGCGTCTGACAGGCTGCCGGGGAGCCGATCAATCGTGCCCGCGAGAGAGAGGATCCTGTTCGGAGAATCTAGCGGCTCGTCAAGGGGCGTTCAGACATCGGGTGATTGGAGGGAAATTAACTCATCAGGAAAATGGGCGAGATGGATGGATGAATGAGATGAATGCGAGAGATCATGTGTAAATCCATACGGCTACTGTAGTCCACTTATCGAAAAGGTAAACGTGATCATCCTGCGACACCGACTCCCTGTCCACGCTAATGCAGGGAACATTTTTTAACCAGGAAGTTTATTTTGCCGTTTAGCCGCAAGTCTGTCTTCGCTCTATTTTTTGGGTAAAAGAAGATAAATGAAAGACACCGCCGCCAGATGATTAAATACCAATTACTCAAGTTAGCACATTCTTGATTTTAGAAAATAAACAAGCATTATCCATCGCGGCGGTCCAACATCTGTCCTGGCCTTCGTCCCAACCTCCGACCATCGCTGAAGGAGTCCCCCATGCCTCGCTTTGCCCGAGCTAATTGATAAGCCCGAGTGTTCATTTAAGTGTCTGCTATTAATGAAGGTGACATCTTGACAGCGAAGCGAGGGCTCATGGGAGAATGTTTCGAGGTGCTCGACTGAAGACGAGACACAGCCATTAGTTCTCAAGAAGGCGTCTTCTACAAAGCCATTTCCGTCTTTAAAATGTTCGAGTGGAGGACCGTCTTGCATCCATCCATCCATTTTCTGAGCCGCTTCTCCTCACTAGGGTCGCGGGCGTGCTGGAGCCTATCCCAGCTGTCATCGGGCAGGAGGCGGGGTACACCCTGAACTGGTTGCCAGCCAATCGCAGGGCACATACAAACAAACAACCATTCACACTCACAGTCATGCCTGCGGGTAATTTAGAGTCTCCAATTCATGCATGTTTTTGGGATGTGGGAGGAAACCAGAGTGCCCGGAGAAAACCCACGCAGGCACAGGGAGAACATGCAAACTCCACACAGGCGGGGACGGGGATTGAACCCGGGTCCTCAGAACTGTGAGGCTGACGCTCTAACCAGTCGGCCACCGTGCCGCCCGGAGGACTGTCTTTTAGCTGAAAATTCTAACTAGGCTTTCCAGTTCAGGCACGCTCAGTTAGCACGATACTTATTTTCATATTATGGTTTGACATTTATGGCCTTTATTTTTGTCCAAATATTTACTGTAATCATAACTTTACTACTGCATTAAAGTAGGTTGATAACAGACTAGTTGCGTTTATTTAAGTGCAAGTACAAATTACAGACTCTGAAATGTACTTTAGTGCAACAATAATAAGTAAAAATAAATTTTCACCATCAGTTATGTATAATAACTGTTTTGATAATTTGGCACAGTAAAAAAAAAAAAAAGGTTTCCCTCTTTTTGTTTCTTTTTTACTTTCATAGTGATTGTATTTAAAAGAGAAAGAACTAACTTGCCTCGGCTCAGACTTTTATGCCATCAAACCGTGTTCCCATAGCTTTTCTAACGTGAACCAACTAACAAAAAAACACACTTTTTTAAATGCTAAACTAGCTTAAGATAACAACTGTGTTATGTGTTTTTTCAAATTCGCACAGAACATTTTTGAATGCCAGAAGCTATTTTTTTAGGCTGGCACGATGCATTTGCGACAAAGAATTCTTGGAGTCAAAATCAAGCGCATCCATCTTTTGAATAAGGCGACGATAGCGAATATCTTGCTTCTCCAAATCTGTGTGTCATTATTGTTAAAGCTCACTGCTTCACGTGTCCCAGATCTCAACCAATAATCCATGCAAAACAGTCAACATAGTACAAATCTTAACGGCGGTTGACTTTACCCCTTTTGTATGTTATGTCATTATCTGCATATGTTGAAAAAAAGTACAATTTTGGGTAATGTTACCCTTTTATGGTATGATGAAAACAAACATTTTCCGCATGAGCTGCTTGCATACAACTTGTTCTAATGACGAAATTTGGCTTTGCAGCTCCTCGTACCCTTTTTTGGATGAATGCTTAGTTGCATTTAACCTGTGTAATTGCTGTCATTAATAGCCCACGCATTTACAAAGTATGGCCAACCATGAAGCGATTATGGTAATAGCCAGCGAGCAATTTGTTGATCGACTAAAAGTCACGCGAGTGCCTTTATGCTGTGAAATTATTTGCGTTAATGACAGCTTTTGTTTGTTTTGCGTCCGTGCAAAACACAACACTCGACACAGTGCTTGCATGTCACCTCTCCGCTCCCCATCGCATATTTAAATCAGAAGCAGGAAGGCATGTGTAGGTAACTCGGCATGGCCACCTTGCCCCACTATTAAACCAAAACATACGCCTTCTCCCACTGGCAACTTTCCTTCATGGAAGAAGCTGCATGAAAGCGGCGTTATTAATATCGATGTTTTCTCCACTGAGGGGTGGAAACGGACATGGAGGAAGCGGTCATGCATGATCAGCTCCCAGCTCTTCATTTAAAACCCCTTTTTTTGCGGTGGCGGGGGTATGTTTTCTGTTTTCACGCTTCCCCCACATTCAGACATGAATTATGAAAAATACAACTCTATGTGTGCTATCATGGCTCCTGTTATTCAGTTATTCATGGTTGCAGGGTGAATTTTGAAAGACGAAGTCGAGCAAAAACCACTCCCTGTCTCTCTTCATAGCTCCTGACTCATATTGAGCGCTGACGTCAATAATATCGGAAGAAAAGTCACTCAAATTGCATTTGTTGTTCAATAATGTTAATGGGAATTGAATATGATCAGCTAGTCTTTGCTAATCAAATGGTATCAATCAGTGTCACACAGGCACAGCCTCCTAATGAATTGTAGCTATTGGGAGACTTAAGTGTAGATGGCAGGAATGACCACTCTAGTAACTTTAAGCAAAGTTATGCTCACTAGCTAACAAAATAGAGGGACTAAGTTTGACCCCTGCTGTATGCCGGTACAGCAGCCAAGAACAAAGTTGAAGGGAAGCCTACGCGCTGATGAGGTCATTTCGCCAGCCCGGAAACCTCACTCCATTTTAGTGGCGTGTGATCCTGCAAGATTTAATATCTATCGGGTACGGACGGGTACAGGTAGTAAGGCAGTGGCACTGCTACATCCTGTGAGCAAGAAATCTGATGAGTAGCAAATAGGAAAGGACAGGACAGGACAGGACAGGACAGTAGCAGGGAGTCAAGCTGTGCTACTGGTTTGTCATGAGAGGGGCTTTATTTTGGGTTGAAATAAGAGGATCCCAAGTTTCCATGCTGGTTTTCTGAGCTTTGTGGCGCATTTTTGGGGGGAGCGCCACGGTGTCTTGACAGCCATCCGCGTCATCAAAGAGCCCAGAGTGATGCAAAGAAGCGCCTCGTTCTGCTCGGGAGGCGTTTGAAGGCAAAGATAAGGTGCGCCGTGACACTCGTTTGAAGGGAAAGAAACTAGGGGGTGTAGAAGCGTGCTGAGCGCGGAGGAGAAGCGGGTGCAGTCTTTATTTCTGTAGTTTACTCCTGCTACTATACAGTCCAAAGCAGTGAAGCCTTGCTATTCGTGGATGAGAGGGAATGAGCCATTTTGTGAAAATCTGCAAATAATTGACGCGCCCCAAGTGGGGTTCATTATTGCATATAGATGCTCGAAGATGGCAGCAAAGTACTTTAAACGCTGTACGGTGTCTACTGGAGTTCAAATGTTCAGAGTGGCAGGTTATGGAGTTACAAGAACACTGACTGGTATTCCGTTTGGATTGATTTATTTACTGTGGTCCGTAACAACGCAAACAAAAACCTATCAGCAAAGCATCGGCATCATACATCTAGAATGTACACAATTATGAACCCATGTCACATAAACAACAAAGTGTCATCACACACGGGCAAACAAATATGCGCACCAGCTGTTGTTATAAGTCATTGAAGACATATTTTGGCACTTAAAAACAATAATGAATGTTAGGGAATGTAGGCAAATTGTAACGGCAAAGCAGAGGTGGGACCAAGTCCTTGCTTTGATAGTCACAAGTCTCAAGTCTCGCTAGTCCTAGACTTGGGAACAGGACTTGCGACTTGAGTCGGGACTTGCCTGTCTCGACTTGGGACTTGACTCGGGAGTTGAGGGCAAAGACTTGAGACTGACTTGTGACTTGCGAAGCAATGACTTGGTCCCACCTCTGCGGTAAAGCAAACTAAGTGGGCAATTAATAACCGCATTGGGAGAGAAGCAAACACAAATTTGCACTTTGACTTTTCGGGACCGCCAACAAAACAGGACATCTCAAACGGATGAAAAAACTCCATCAATGAATAACAGAGGATAGGTTCCAAAAGAAACTGGTGCAAATAGGCGGGGTTTACTGTAATGCTTGAATTGTCTAGCATACAAAAGGTGAACAAAATGTCCGTTTTCTGTGTGACAATGCAGAAGCAGAATACGTTCTAGTCCTCTGCAAATGTACTTTTGTAGCAGTCTTTGATGAAGCTCTTGCATTGGATCTCATTAAATGTGCATGTGAGTCTCCAACGGAGAGAGCTGATAAAACTGCACGCATTAATTGGGTTTTACAGCCAGCGCAAACTCACAATGCTCTTTCATTACCCAAGGGCAGTGCGTCTGCCGGTTCTTGTGTTCTGGCATCAGAGAGAAGGGAAGGGTGAGCACACGTACGTAGCGCGCTATCCTGTCCGCGTACGTGTGCGTGCATTCCGCCCCCTGCTACATGCGACACGGGGACGGACCCCCGCGGCGACTCGAGTGGCGACTAAGACGGCGGCGGCAAACACCGGCGTCTCTCCTAATGGCTCCCTGGCGTCCCGCTCTCTCTGGGGTGAGGCGTGACTGCTTCAAATGTCACTGTACGGCGGCGACCTTTCAAGGACCCGGAATTAATCAGAGGAAAAATTGTGCCTTCTATCCTAAATGGCAGCAACAGTCACCTTTGATCCCAGCCTTGATGGAATCGTCTCTGCAATTGAACGGATTCCAGGATGCAGACGTAGCCATTTATGTTTTAGTCGCCCCCAGGGCGGGGGGTAGGCATTATCCCTTGAAGATACAGTGGTAATGTATAAATGTGATTTATAGGTTTAACATATCTAATGTGGTAATAAAGAGCTTTGTTTTAGCCAAAGGCAAACATTAGTGGAGCGTAAAATGCCCTCACAATAGCCTAGCTGGACACTTCATTGGGTACACCTAGCACTCACCAGTCAAACAGCTTAGCAGCATGAGGTCATGCACAATGTACTTTATCTTTGTTAAATGTCACCTCGGAGGATAGAAATAAACATGATTCGAAATAATCCATAAAGTCAAAAAAAGTCCACTGTATATATATATATATATATATATATGTGTGTGTAAATATACACTGGTGCCTGGAGATAGAGTGGCCTGACCGACAAGTTTTTCCAGACTTGAGCAGTCATTTGGCCGATTTTATTTATTTTTATTTTTTTTTTGCTCTGACTTGCAACAAAAACTTGAGTCCTCTGCTCAACCCAAACCACTCCGTAAATAGCACTAATTTGACAGTTCTTCAAAAAAGAGGCTTCAAGCTGAAACTAGAAACAACATAACATAAAACAAAGGGAATTACGTATTTCGAACCAAACATATAGCTTTGCCTTAAGAAACTCAGTTTAGCTCAATGCTAATAAACAATGAATGCCACTGAAGACAGGCTCACAAAGAGCATCAGTGTCGCAGGGTTATAACACTTTAAGCGACGGATATTTCAATACAAACAGTGGTGCAACGCATTTAGAAAGACAATACAGTGGTCCACTGCATACTCACGGATTCACCTATCCGCAGATTTATATATTTTTTTCAATTTCAATATTTTGGAATTAGATTTTTCTCTTTTTTTTTTTGGTGGTAAACCAACCACCAAAAACGCTTATTTGGTCATTTATCCCTGCTTATTCAAGACCTTTGTGTTTAAAGTTGTTTTCAATGCAATTACATTGGCCGTCAGTTATCCGCGGATTTTTGCTATTCACAGTCCTGTCCGGTCTGTATAACAATACTCACAGGACATATACTCCTAATCCTTTGCAGATGACTGACTAATCGACTTGCAGCTTAATGAGTCAGTTGTGAATCTATGTGTGTATTTTGCTATGTCTGTATTATACTGCCCCCAGGTGGCCAAGGTGTGCACACCAGAAATGGCAGCACAATGTCCACTGAATTGAAGCAAAAAAAAGTGGCAAACATTGTTTCATTCTTTACATTCTATTAACTTATATCAGTCTTATTTTTCTTATTAGAAAACACATTACAAAATATTGTGTAGTTTATCTTGGGAGGCTGGAACGCATTTATAGTTTTTCCAATCATTTTAATGGGGAAATAATGAAAAAAAAAAAAAAAAAAAAGACGAGCGTGGTCACGGGACGAATTAAACTCGTATATCAAGACGATGACCTGCCATAAAACAACACTGTTAAAAAAAGACAAAATAGACAAAAAAGTCACCTAAACTAGGTTTGGTTCTTGACCAAAACGTCCCGTGCGTGGGGAATACCGAACGCTGAATACGGTTGTATTCTTTGCCAACCGGCAGAAATGCATACAGGTGAGTTCTGTATCTAGCGTAGGTCTCATTTAAAAGAGCAAGCAATTCGTATTGATTTACGGCTGTCTCCGAGATAAGATTTACATGAGATAACAATCAGGTAACGGAGGGATGATTCCAAAAAGCACCGACTCAGCAAGTCAGCCATCATTTTAATGACGTATAGATTCCCAATGACACAGAGTGGCAGCGGGAAGCACCCGTCGGCTCTTTTAATCATTGCAGTATGTTTAATGCTGTACATCTTCTCCCTTGCAGCCAGCACTTTACAGCCTCCTTGTCCTCAATCTCCTTCCTAATGCTCTCCATTGGTGGGAAGTGACTTAAGTATAAATACTTGGCTACTTTCAGTAGATATTTCAGGTATTCTTTCTTTTTTTCCCCCTTTGACTCCCTGAAACCCTAACTGAGGTTTGAAATTGTCATTTCAAAGCCAAACTTGAAAACCTTTATGTGAAAGAAATATCCCAGCCTTGAAACCTGCATTTGAAACGCTAGTTTCAAGTCAATATCTCATACAGTAAGTGACGAAAACCACTGCTGGTTACTCATTGGTCGAGCTGATTCGTCAGTGGTGACTTATTCAACATTGTAATATGGAACATATTTTTACTCCGCAGTCTGTATTTTGATGCGGCGGCCCGCGGATGACGGCATGACGTACGAGCACTTTGAAAAAGATTTTTAAAGAGAAACTATTTTGTGTACATAGCTTGTTTTTCCCCCCATTTTGCCAAGTTGTCAAATCTGGTATTGTATATAACTGACCGTAAAAAATGACCCCCCCCACCCACAAGTATCAGTACAATACTTAAGTACAGAATACTTTCTTCTACCTCTGCTGCGCTCTATTCAAGCGGTTCTGGCTCAGTGGTCGTAGCCCATTGAATTATTTGCTAATTGTCAGCTGAAATGGGTATTGATTGTGTGTTGCGCAGCGGCTATTGATAATCCGATATTTTGTGTGCGTCGGTGTGTGTACGTGCGAGGACGTTGGCAATCGGGCGACAGGAAAGCCGGCGATAAAAGACGCGGCGTGGGTTGGAAATGGAAATGCATGGCGACGATGTGCAGAACGTTGTGGGACCGCTGCCGCCGTTTTGCGCGGCCTCAGTCTCGTCCTTGCTATGTAGGTCACGGGTGCCCTCCGACGATATCTCATCCCATCCGCAGCGCCGTCAATACTGTTGACACAACTCTCGCGTATGCGGCGCTCCGGATTACCGCTTGCCTCATTAACTTCGTTCCTTTGCCTAAAAGATTAACCTCGCGCAGACGCAAACGGACGCGACCCCGAGTAACGCAATCGGACAAATTGGGCGTAGGAAAACGCAGATTATTCTGTTTTTTCTGATTTGGTCTGATTTCCACTGCACGCTACTTACCACAGCTCCATTGGCTTGAAACCTAACTTTGAAACCCTAATTGTGGCTCCTTAAAGTCTTATGGTGAGAAGTAACTACTATTACTACTTCATTTGTTGTTGTTTAGAACAGTGTCAGTGACAAACACAAGCACACATGCTGACAATGTCTTACCCTGTTGTTGTTATGCCTTAGCCTCGGTCACGGGAAAATAATAATCCAGTCTCCACTTTTAAATTGATATGCCCGCCCCGCCCCCTCCCATTAGCATGTTATATCAGGCTGGTGTAAAGGTATACAGCATGCAAGCGCACCGAGCCAGAGAACCTATTACAGATGCGACTAACGCGATTACTCCCCGCGTAACGCAATTAACGCAAATTGGATTGCGAGATCAGCGAGCGAGGCCTGTCACGCCGCCTCCGCCTCCCGAGATGTAGCGGTCCTCGGCGGGACGACGCCGGGCAGGCGCAGTTGCGATAAATCTCCGAGTAGTGAACGGGAGTGAATTTCTCTCATAGTTGCTGTGCGTGTGTGTGTGTGGGTTTGGGCGCGTGTGTGCTAGCTCACAACTCGATTGATCATTTGTTTAAGTGAGGATAATGTAGCAGTGATTCGCCGGATCAGCAGTGCTACTGTGTTGTACTTGAAATAGTTCTGTTTTACTCAACAATTTCAGTAGCAACCCCTTTTTAATGCTTACATACTGTTTCGATTCAACTTTGACTAGTTTTGACATCTAACAGCAATACAAATACTCTAAATGTTATTCTTTCACCTTGAAATTTGATGAATGTTTTTAATGTGGCCTAAAATACACAAAAAGGAAAATATAAAAATATAAAATGTCATTATTTTGTACTGGTGCTAAAAAGGCTTATTGAGGTCAAATTTGACCTGTGTCTACTAAAATGGATTTTAGTTTTACCAGTCTATGTTAAATCAAGCAAAAGTCTGGTAATTATGGAAATCATGTACATGGCATAAATGTGTGTATTTATCGAGAAATGTCTTTGTTTTCATCATCTTTGCACAGTAACATGTTGGTCTTTAAGGTGCCTTGGGGAAACAGTAAACGAGTCCAAGTCATGAATGCGTGTATTTTTTTATTGCAGAGTGGGGACGGTGTTCATGAGGGAGCTTGAAACAGTCCCGAGAACTGTCTTTGTCCCACCGCATTTGAACAGGTTCCTGCAAAAATTTTATAGTGACAGTGTTTAACAGGGAGCGTGAAAACAGTCCTGAGAACTGTGTTCCCACCAAGTTTTTGCTTGCAAATGAAAGCAAAAAAAAGGAAATAAAAACAGCTTTTATCTGAAAAAAAAAAAAAAAAAAAGAAAAACTCGAAAGTTGGGTCACTTGTATCTCAAGGCACCACAGTATATTTGTGGGCTTAAGGGGCTGTACAAATTGGAAAGTTAACCTTGTTATATGAACCCTACTCGGATAAGTTTTGCTCTCCTTCCAGAGTTTAGATCTATACCTGCAATCAATAAATCTCTTTAAACGTCTCCGCATGTGGACTACAGGTGATTTAACGCACCGATTTGAGTCCAGGCTTCACTGGTGCTTGGACTGGGCTATGCTGACCTTTTCTGTTTCTTGTGTTCGTCGACCAAAAGGTTCTCACCATATGGCAAATGTCTCACGAGCAATCTACAGCGGAGGTGTTGGAGTTTACCCTCTCAGGCGGTATCGATCCAAGGGAAAGATGATCCGAGCGGGCCATTTGGAGCTCGGAAGAGAGCTCAAGACAGCAACACGCCCCTCGTTGCACATTGTCGCTCCTAAAAAAGTCACAATTCGGCATGATTTACAGCAGCGCCAGCTAGTTGTTCTTATTTTTCTTTTTTTTTTGCCTTTAAGATTTCCATTCGCTGCATCTGCACCACATGAGTGCACATGGCTGATGGGCGGGGCTGTGTCACAAAGAGCACAATGAGACAACAACACACACATATGAATAATGTGTGTGCGACACATATACAGTTGCAAAATACAAAATACAGTCGCTAAAAAAATCCAAAAAAAAAAAGAAAATGAAATATACACAAATATTTGAAAAAAACTCTATTTGAAGAAAAATTACAAAATATTAAAAATATTAAAAGATAAAAAAATTGACAAAAGTATTACTTGAGAAAAGATATTTGGAAAATAAATGCTAAAATATTGGGGGGGGAAGTACACAAATATTAGAAGTGAAAAAAGAGTAACAATAAAAAAATACAATGCAAAAATACAGGGGGAAAACATGGTTATTCTCGACTGTCAAGACATGCAAGTAATCTATTCACACTCCATTTAAGATCTCTGACAGCACGTTTAAGTGCGCTGTTGTTATCGATGTGGAAATAAATACCTAGTCTCGACCGCCTGACGTCCTTCTCACTTTATGGCGGTGGACATCACATTGTGCTGTAAAAATCACCCTCAGCTTCAACTGAAAGCGTGATGAGACGAATGCAAAATGACAAATAAACACAAGCACATACGAACAAAAGGACATCACTATTGAGCTGAATGCTAAAATTAGGACTTCAGGTCTGCCGTGTTAGCTTATGAGCTTAGCCTAGCCCAAAAGCTCGACTCTCAAGAACTCAATGAGGAGAAAAATACAAAAAAAGATCCAATATAAAATACAATTGTATAACAAATAGACAAAAAACAAATACAGATATTAATGAAAAAAGAAAAATAGACAGAAGAAATGCACATTTTACCCCCACAAAAAAGACCCAAACTATTGGAAACATATTAGAAAATTACAACAGAAATTGTAGAATATGATGAAAAATATATTTTAGGACTAAATTTCACAAGTATTAGAAAAAATATCCCCCCCCCCCAAAAAAAAAAAAAAACAATAAATACATAAATATTAAACCAAAACGTCAGAACAATAATTGAAAGACAAAAATGAAAACAAAAAATAAATAGTAGAGAAATACATAAATACGAAACAAAAATGACAATAGTATAAAAATATTACAAGAAAAATCTTAGACTAACGCATAAGTATTAAACGGAAAACAATTTTTACACAAATATTATTTTGAAATAAACTAATATTAGTAGACCATTCACAACTATTATAGGGAAATAAATATAGAAAATCTTTAAAAGAAATTCCCTGAAATCTTTGAAAAAAATCAGAAAAATACAAATGTTCCAAATGAAATTGGGGGAAAAAATATAAACACTGAAAAACAGATGAAAAAAATAAAAATATGACTGAATTTCAGGGCACTGAAACATACACGTCTGACACCTTCTTTGTCGCCTTCTTTTTCTGACGTTCGTATGGTCCTCTCTTCAAACTTTTCATTACTACTGCATCTCGACTTCCACAAATATTCCTGCCTAAGTCATCCCAATACAGTGAAGCCCTTCCCTCTTGGCGATCATCACATTTGCACTGTCATGTGATCGTGCCAGCAAGTCAGATAAGTGACGCTCGTCTCCCGCCAAGAGCTTAATTAAAACGGCGAGTGACACCTTTTTATAAGCTCCTAACAGCTCTCTCTGCTCGCTCGCCCGTTACTGCCAATCCAATTATGGAGCAAAACAATAAAACAGGCAGAGACTGAGCGGTGTAAAATATAGCCTGCTGTAAAATATACATTTATATGGAAAAAGAAAGAGGCCATCAATGACTAGAAGGAGATTGATGCAGAAGACCGCAGGAAAAGACTTCGGTGCTCAATACAAACGGTTGTGTAGAGTCTGCCACTCACGTGTGTGCGTGGGTGCGTGCGTGTGTGTGTGTGAGTGTGCGTGTGTGTGAGATGGAATCCATTCTGTTAAACAGCATCCCGAGGATTATCGTTCCCTGTGGAAAGGTCAATACCTCAATGTCATTGTGGAGTTCAAACACGCGTACATACACTGCATGGTATTGAAATTCAATAATGTAAAATATTATTCATCAAGTATATACAAATACCAACATATTACAACAAGAATGTTAGACACCAAAATCACAACTGTAACACAATAATACTAAATATATAAAAATATAGAAATGTAAAAAAAATACATAATAGAGAGAATAACAAACATATCAGAAGACAAATCCACAAATATTACAAAAATAATACCAATTATATAGCTGTACATAGTGGCGGACTGGTTAGCACATCCGGCTCAAAGTTCAGACGTCGGGAGTTCTCCCCGTTATTTTTTGGTTTAATCTCCGGTTTCCTTCCACATTCCAAAAACATGCGTGTGAAATAAATTGAAGACTCTAAATTGTCCGTAATGGTTGTTTGCTTATATGAGCCCTGCGATTGGCTGCCGTCCAGTTGAGGGCGTACCTTGCCTCTCGCCCAAAGATTACAAAAATGATACTAAATATATAAAAATAAGACAACATCTTCTTTTCCTTTGGGCTTGTCCCTTTAGGGGTCGCCACAGCGCGCCATCCTTTTCCATGTCTCCTGCATCCTCCTCTCGAACACCAACTGCCCTCATGGCTTCCCTCACGACATCCATCAACCTTCTCTTTGGTCCTCCTCTAACTCTCTTGCCTGGCAGCTCCATCCTCATTATCCTTCTACCAATATACTCACTCACTCTCCTCTGGATGTGTCCAAAAAATAAGGCAAAATAATAGAGAATATTAGACAAAAAAAAACAACAACAACATATCGAAGGAAAAATACACGAATATTAGAAGGAAGGCAAAAATAACATTGTTAGCTTAAAACCAAACTATTACAAAAGGAGAAAAATATAAGGCAAATCATTATCATAAAATAATATAAACTATCAAACAAAAAATATTCCTGGAAAACGCTTTCAAAAAAAGAAACTATAAAGGAGTAAAAATATTGGTGAACGTATAAAAAACATTCAACATATTTTTAAAAAATGGACGAAAAAAATGCACTTTTATTTGAAATATATTTCAGTCACCTAAGCTGCCTTGATTCGGTTTTACAAATGCATTTTTACAGTAATATTTAATAATATTCATGATTTTCAGAGGTGTGAGTGAGTGCTACTAAATACAAGCAGTCAAAGTTAGCTATTCCTAGTCGTGAAATGAGAGCTGCGCTAATATGGTTTTCATTTTATTTCCCATTCTACGACCCGCGGGTTCACCGAGACGTCGTAAATACGGAGTTCGGGGTTTGGATTTGAGCCGGCTTGTGTGGCAAGTCGTATCCAAGAAGCCCACATCAAAACGCGTAAGCCAGCGCTAATTCAAAGCGACACCCCTGCCCGGGTCTCCCAGGACAAATGAACCCGGAGAGCACCGAAACTGCATGGGGTTTCCTCGATCGTACCACTTGATAGCAAGCAACATGTCGACAAGCAGAGGAGCCCCAGCGCTACCTGAGTTCCAAACTAGATGCTGATGTGACACCCTTGCTAAGCTAATGTAGCCACAGGACCTAGCTAACAAGAGTCAACAAGATTTCCTGTTTGCGCCACGTGGTCCCAACATTCCCTTTAAAACACAAAGCAAGCTCGCTATCTAAGGCAAAAGAAATAAAAAATTGACTTTGCGTAACTCCTCCTCGCCAGTAGTTGGCGCTACACTGCAACTGTGTGACACAATGGTGAATCATCTTGTGTCAGAAAGAAAGAAAGGTCTTTGTTCACAATGATCTGTCATTGTGTTACATAAAATGTAATGTTTTATCAAGAGTGAATACTTGGACTGGTATGAAAAAAAAGTGGTATCAAACATCCCTCATTCAATTTGACCATGTACATGGGCTGTATGTGATTCTTCTTATTATTATTTTTTAAAACATTAATAAAATTAATAAATGATTCTATTATTTTCGAGGAGAAGAGAAAATTATTTCTGTTTACCACATTTAAATCATGTGGAACCAATGTACATGATCAAATTATGTACTTTTTTTCCCCAGTGTACTTCCTTGACACCAATTATTACTTCCCAATAAGCCAAGGCTCCGGAGTTTTTCAGCAAATAGCTAAGGATAGGTTCCACGGGGGGGGGGGGGGGGGGGGACAGGTAGTAGTTTAGGTAGTTTTGATGTCCAGAAATTAAAAACCACTAGGTCCATAACAATATTATTTACGAAAAAAATAAGAAATAAGGACACGTTTGAAGGAGTCTTTGAAATGGGACACCATTTTTCCTTCGAATGTAGCCTTAAGTTCACGACGTACAACCAGCTAACTTCAGAACAATGCTTTGAAATTGCGAAAAGCAGGCCACATCTGAAGGAGTCTTTGAATTGGCAGACCTTCATGTGGCCTTCAAATGTGGCCTCAAATAGTCCAGTTGCGTTTTCGTTGCACTCTCTTCACCCGCAAGTCCAGGAAGTACAACCCACCACCTCCATAACGACGCTGGCCACAAAAACACTTGAAAGGAAGGCAGCATTTGAAGACGTCTTTGAATTACGTCACCTTCACATGGCCTTCAAATGTAGCCTCCAAAGGATACTTTTGAGTTTTCGTTTGAGTCTCTTCAACCCACCTGCTCTGTAAAAAAAAAAAAAAAAACCAAAAAAAAAACCAGAACAGAGGGCTGCATTTGTTAGAGTCTTTGAATTGGCACCCCCTCGTGTTTCCTTCAAATGCAGCCTCCAAAGGTTTACATTTTCGTTTCACTCGACTTCCTCTTGGCCCCCTGAAGTTCAAGGAAGCACCATGCAGTTCCGTAACGAAATCTGTGCCGCCTCCCCGCCAACACTGGCAGGAAATCAATCCCTCCCCTCATCTTCCCCCGACACCGTCCTCCTCCCCCGCCTTCCTTCGCCCTCCTTCACGTCTTACTCCCCCCTCCTGGGTGTAAAGTGTCCACTCCAGACTTGAGCGCAGCCGTCACGCTCGGCGTCTGGCCTTATCGGACCGGGCACTAAGTCCCGCGGGCGCGTTGTTCATCAGTATCGGCCAGCTCGGGATTCAGCACTGTGGAGGCATGTGCCAACTCGAACGCCGCTAACCAAATCACCCGCCCACTCCTGCCCCCCCCCCTCCCCCCCAAAAAAAATAAAAAAACACTCATAAGTGTCAACAAGAAGCGAGAGGACTCCACAATGATTTTTTTGTGGAGCGAGGGAATGTATCTTTAACGATAGCGATGAAGGCTACGACGCATCATCATTTATTATGCAAATGAGTTCCATTTGCGACTCAATTAAGCGATTAGAAAAGCTGTCGCTCGCCATCTCCCTTTGTTTCCTGTCTTTTTCTTTGCTTTTCAGCACATTACAGTAATGAAGCCATTACTTCTTCAAGTGAATGCTAATGAGTTTTTAGCTAACATTTTAATGAGCTATACATTAACCAGAAAGCACGGATTAGGTTGCAGCGCGACTGTGTGTGCTGCCATTGGTCGGGCCCGTGAAGGGAACGGTCCATTAAGAGTTAATTGGATTGTTTCTCAGCAGCGACATTAGTTTTGGTTGTTGTTGTTTTTTGGACGGGCCAGTGGAATTGAACACTGCACTCTGGCGGCCATTACCAAAACCATTATGAGCGCGAATGTCCTCAAGCTCTCAAATATTTTACAAGACAAGTGCCACCTTAAAAAATAATGGGCTCACCAAGTACAACCATCATGACAGCATTAAAATAAAGTAGCGCAGTCGGCTGAATTGTTATTTGAATTGTTATCATTGTTATTCCTAAAAAGTACATTTAATATTATTTCAAGCCGCTGTAGCACCATGCAAATGTGTCGATAACCCTAACCCCAAGTTAAATACAAGTGTACTAAAAAAAAAAAAAAAACCTTTAGAACCAAAATGCCCAATGAATCATCAAATTCTATTGTAATATGAGTTTTTGGACTGCTTTCCCAACTGGAGGATGACAACCGTCGATTGCGATTCCATGGACGGTGGATTGTTTTATCAATACCAGAGGGAATCAAAGGGTAAAAAAACTAACTCGTACTGTAGTTTTACCCACATCTGGATCATTTATCTTATGGGGTAGGCTAGATTGTGCTTGTCTATACAACCTTTGATTGTGTCATGTACATTGTAATTGCTGCTAATGGCCAGCTCAAATTAGGTTTGTTTGTGGTGTAAATCTACATTCTCCCCTATAAAGTTCCTTGGACTTTCCCAATGCTAAGTGTACTGTTTGACCCAATATAGGAACTGTCATAACATTTTTGGAGTCCTTTACATTGTACTATGTCAAAATAACTGCTTTGGAAAATGTCATTAGAACAACAAGGATGACTCATGCACGAAGTTGAACAAGTCGGCCGTTCTGGTTTGATGCATTTCGGCCGAATTCCATGGCTCATATTTTGAGAAACCAGTGATTCTCAAAGTGTGTGTAACCACTCGTGGTACTAGCACCCCCTCAAGTAGTACATGAAAGAATCTCTCCCTAATAACAGTTCAGTTGTATTTAACTTTGAAGGGTAATACATTTACATTCCTGTGCAATACATTTTAATTGAATCGTTATTTAACTAGGCGGCAAGGTGGACGACTGGTTAGACCATCTTCCTCACAGTTCTGAGGACCGGGGTTTAATCCCCGGCCCCGCCTGTGTGGAGTTTGCATGTTCCCCCCGGGCCTGCGTGGGCTTTCTGCGGGCACTCCGGTTTCCTCCCACATCCCAAAAACATGCATGGTCGGTTAATTGACAACACTAAATTGCCCGTAGGTGTGAATGTGAGTGTGAATGGTTGCTTGTTTGTATGTGCCCTGCGATTGGCTGGCAACCAGTTCAGGGTGTACCCCGCCTCCTGCCCGATGATAGCTGGGATGGGCTCCAGCATGCCCGCGACCCGTGTGAGGAGAAGCGGCTCAGAAAATGGATGGATGGATGGATTATTTAACTTCAGTTTGTTTAAATTTGGATAAGGATTTAATTTGGATTTAAGCGCAGTGATGATGTTCTAACTCCGTTGTTCGTTGTTCTAAATTAGGAATAGAAAACTATTTCTCATTTTTGATAAACACTTTGGGTACTGTATTTTCATGTTGGGCATGATGGTGGTACTTGGACACTTAAGTATTTTTTTTAAGATGGTACTTTGTGTAAAGAGTTTGAGAAGCTCTGTGTACTTCAAGTATTTGCCTTGGAAAAGGGTGCGAGAGCACTTTTATCGCTGCATGCACCTCGACGTCGCTTTGTTTTCTAAATGGGCCGAATGTTTTCTCTGCATTTCTCAGCGTCGGCGTAAACATAAACCTCGTGAGTCTTCCGCCGCCTCCTCAGTTTGACCTTGAACGAACATCCTCTCATCACGCTGCCGTCTTGTGTCTATTGTCTCGCCTCTTTTCATCAAAGCAGAAATGCGTCTCCATCTCCCTTCTGAGCCATCGACGTATATAAAAGATGAACATTTCGTCATATCGCCGCTTTTTGAATTTCTGCCTTCCACCGCTGTCTCACTTTCAGCCATAAGCTTCCTCTCTTTACCAGATTCGCGACATTTCAACGCCCCCCCCCCCCCCCCCCCCCCCCCCCCCCCCCCCCCCCCCCCGGGCTCAGATAGAGGAGGATGGTGGCTGGCGGGAGATGGTATCGGGTGCTCGGTGGGCCGCGGTTCTTTGATAGCGTGCACATGGCTTCATCTGCAGTCAGAGTGATGACTGAAACTGAGCACAATTGTTGTACTGTGTGTGGGGGGGTGATGGTGTAAGATGCAACACTTGAGTCACAGTGGCGAGAAAATGGAGGCAAAAGATGGGGAAATGTGCTCATGACGAGTCTCTCAGATGGCCGTTCCGCTTCAACTGTTCCCCCCAGTGTGCGTTAACCTGCTGCTCGTGCTGGAAGGGGGGGGGATTTCAGCATCAGGACAGGGCAGAGTGCAAAGGTCATTGAGGAAGGGGAAAACAGATCGAGCCCATCTCCTCTATAGAGTGCGGCATTGCCTTCAGCATCGAGACGAGCGCAAATAGCGACAACACACTGCTCTGCTTTGTCTGCTGACATATATACTAGCTCGCTCCTCTCAGGGCGGAACTGAAAACATTGTAATAGCGTTCTTTGTAAGAACTCCACTCCAATGAAATTATATCATAGCTCCGAGCGACCTCTTCACGGCTAGCCCAGATATTGGGTGCGTTTGTGTTTGTGTGTGTGATTTTCCAATCAGAGCATTACGGCTGGTGCCAGAGTTCATCCCCCAAGGGTTGTAGTGCCGTTCTAATCTGACTCTCTTGTTTCTTAGCCCCCGTGACAGGGGAAGGAAATCTCTAAAAGCACGCAGGGTCTTTTGTGCTGTACACTGGAAGTAAAAAAGCAACGACGACAACAACAACAACAAAAACACACATTTTGCAGTATTATGAGAAATTACGCAGAAACGTACAGCTTGCTGATAGTCCCGTCCACACTGGGTGAACTGGAGCCTAGCCCAACTGACTTTGAGCAAGAGGTTCAGTTGTTTGCAGGGCACCAATGGACAATCAAACATGCACAGCTATGGACAATTTAGTCTTTAATCAACATAACATTCATGTTCTTGGAATGTGGGAGGCAACGGGAGTTCCCCCGAAAAACCAACACAACTACGCGTATAGCACTGATGAAATGACTGACTCAACAGCTCCTGTGGCAGACTGTTGAAATATTTACATAGATGGTTCAAAACTCATTTACTGCCAGGCCTCCGTGTGAACATGGATATTTGAATTCAACAGCCGTCAATGGCAGTGAATGAGTTTTAATAAGAACTGTTCAAGATAGAGCTGAGAGCAGCGATGAACGGTAACCTCTCACACTGCAAATCCCCAAAACGATCATCGACATTCTCAACCCACACGAGATGGTGCAGGCAAAAAGTTTCTGTGTAGGCCACCTGCTTCTGATTTCCTGTTCAATTTCCGCTAGGGAGCCCTGAGACTTTTTCATGCTTCCTGCTAAGAGAGTCATGTCCAGCCAATTTCATATCAATTGGTTAAACTGGGGCGGCACGGTGGCCGACTGGTTAGAGCGTCAGCTCCCCGTGCCTGCGTGGGTTTTCTCCGGGCACTCCGGTTTCCTCCCACATCCCAAAAACATGCATTAATTGGAGACTCTAAATTGCCCGTAGGTGTGACTGTGAGTGCGAATGGTTGTTTGTTTGTATGTGTTAAACTGGTTTTGGGGGGGGTTTGGATTTGTGTCAGTGAAGGTGCCCTCTGGTAACCCGTGCTTTCGGTGGCCTTCTGTTGGTAAATGTGTTTTTTAGCACTTATCTTGGTATGCAGGCTGCAAGGAAGCCTCAGTCAAGGCTGCCCACTCATCTGGCTGACAAGCAGTGTCATAGCCGCCGCGTGAGTAATGTTCAGTGGGCACACTGGACTATGATGTCCCACTTCACCCTCCGTCCTTGCCTTGCCACATTCAACCTGATATTGATAAAAAGCACTGGACAAACCTTGTAATCCAATAATTGTATTATTTATCAATCAGGGGAGGGGCTGTACCAAATATGGTGGTGCTTAGGTGCAGGTTTTTCTAAGTAGGGTTTCAAGTCATGGTTAGTGTTACAAAGCAGGGTTAAGGTTTTGAATTAGCATTTCAAGTTAGGGTTTCAAACTAAGGATTCGAGCCAGGGTTAGGGTTTGTAAATATAGGTTTAAAATTTGGGTTTCAAGCCAATATCAGGGTGTCAAATACAGGTGTTGAGTCAGGGTTTGGGTTTCAAAATAGGGCTAAAGGTCAGGGTTAGGGGTTTCAAATTTGTGTTTCAAACCTGAGTTGGGGTTTCAAATTCGAGGGTCTCTGCTTCGCGAGCAGCGGTAACTTACAGAGACCCACTTGCTATCCGCGCTGCTATGTCAACACCAGCTCGTCTCGACATGGTTCCTCCATGTCGATCCAGCCAATGCGTCGAACTGCCGCTGAAGAGGAAAAAAGCTGATTCTTCCATCTCAACTGAGGATTTGCCTGATTCGACAGAGCTGCAGACGAGTGTCCTCTTTTCAATCGCAAAGAAATTGGCAATTGCACTTGATTTGCTTCGTATCCAATAGATACACTTAGAAACCAACTTCAAAAGGCAAAACATCAGTTAGACGTTACCTTATCAAAAAGAACAGATGTTCTACAACAACAGCTAAGATACACTAACCTTGAGTCCAATAATAAATCGGGAAAATTCCTTGCGAACCAACTTGAGCGCAATAAAGAAAAGTCATTTATTACAGCCATTCAAGATTCAAACGGCAACTGTACACAGTCACCGCTAGAATTAAATGAAATTTTTTGTTACAATTTTTATAGCAACTTATACTCATCTTCAAACAACCCAGATCAAAAAGAAATTGAAACTTTTATGAAGGATCTAAACATCCCTCAATAAAATACAAAATTAAAGATCGGTTTGCATGGTGAAAAGACACATGCATGCTGTGGGGATCTTCTCCTCTTGTCCATGTGTTTGCTGTTCCGGAATCTGTGGGTGCGGGACTTTTTTTTCACTCCTTCCTGATCTCGGGGTTGGGGGAGGGAGCCAATGGGGCGACCTCCTGGGGAGTAGTGGGGCTGTGACCTGCAGGAGCCAGGCCTGTTAATATAAAAATAGAAATAACAAAAAAATTGGAGTGTCAAGCCATGGTTTGTGTTTCAAATTTGGGTTTCCAGCCAGGGTTAGGGTTTCAAGTCTGTGTTAGGGTCTGAAACACAGGTTAGGGTTTCACACTTGTGTTTGCAGCCTGGGTTAGTTGTTTCAAACAAGTGTTTGGGTTTCAAATTAGGTACGATGAAGCCAAGGTTAGGGTTTCAAGCCAGGGTTAGGATTTCAAATGAGGATTTTAGTTCGAGGGTTCGGGTTTCAAATTAGGGTGTCAAGCTAGTTTTGAGGTTTCAAAGGGTCAAGGGTTAGAGTTTCATGCCATGGTTTGGGTTGCAAATTAGGCTTTCATCAGGGTTAGGCTTTCAAATTTGTGTTTAAAGCCTGGCTAAGTGTTTCAAACAAGTATTACTGTTCCAAATTTGGGGTTGGAGCCAAAATTAGGGTTTCAAATTTCAGTCTTAAGTCAGAGTTTGTGTTGAAGTTTACATTTTCCAGTATCGTTTGCTGCCATTTGTAGCTTCTGTCAGCACGTCCCAATGCTTTTGTCCGTAAAATCCTATGATCATTTCCTAATGATGTGGAAAATGTGTTAAACTAAATAACACATGCGTGGGAGTCTACTTTGGGCAATTTTGGCAGAGACCCCCACCCGCCCCCCATCCGGCACTTCCCCCGTTTCAGCCGCAACCCTCGGGCTGCTCCGCAGTTCCTCGGGTTCAAGGGAGTTGCTGGCGAGCCAAGCGGAGGAGCTGCACTTGTGCTCTGCACTCTTCAAAGCAGCCCACTCCTCTCATATTTGCCCAGTAAATAAATAAAAGTACAGGGAGATTAGTCCTTCTCAAAAAGCGGTCCTGTTTAGCCCGCAGCTCGATCCGCTTGCCAACAGAGTGTAGGGGGTGTAAATGGAACAAAATATATAAATATTTATAAGCGAGACAGCAGAGTTTGGGTTGGCGGTGGTGGTCGGGGGCCGGGGGGTCTCCTGGAACTCGGCAGGAGGCGAGGTGTTGTTGGGAGTGTTTCACGGGGCGGATAGAAATGCAATTATCGTCGATCCAGGTCTGGGTGCCTGCGGGGCCACCGAGCGGGAGCGAGAGTTCACTCTCCCGATATCAAATACGCGCTCGCCCATCAGTCGGTTGACTTTGTTCTTTTGAAGCAAAAGCATTGAGTCAAGCGCCTCCCGAACGCTGACAAGTGCCACTGCAGGGAAAGTGCGCCCCTAGTGGCGGTTGCACACAAAGCAGTGAAACTATACATGGGATTGGTGGTGATGACTTTGGCGCTGGGATATTTTTGGGGATGCTTCCACACCGGCACCTGGGTTAAGGTTTCAAATTAGGGTTTCAAATAACGGTGAGGGTTCCAAGTTGGGATTTCAACTCAGCTTTAGGGTTTCAAATCGGGGTTTGAAGCTTGGGTGAGGGTTTCAAATTTGAGTTTGACGCCTGGGTTAGTGTTTAAATTTAGGGTTTAAAGTTAGGTTTAGGGTTTCAAATTAGTTTTTCAAGTCCAAGTTAGGGTTCCAAGTCAGTTGTGGCTCCAAATCAGGGTTCATGTTTTAAGCCCGGTTCACAAGGGTGAGACGTTAAAATTAGGGTGCCAAACCAGAATTTCAAGTTAGAGTTAGGGTTTCAAACTGGGGTTTGAGGCCTGTGTTTCGTCTTGAAATTAGCCTTTCAAATTGGGGTTTCGAGGTTGACTCTGTATTTGAAATCGTTGTTTGAAGCAAGGATGAGGCTTCCAAATGAGGATTGTAAAACAAGGTTATGGTTTCAAATTTTCATTTGAAACCTATGGGTTTAGGCTTTGAAAATGGGGTTTCAAGGCTGGGTTAATCTTTCACATTAGGGTTTGAAGAAGCCATTAGGATTCTGAATTAGCGTTGGATGCCAAAATGAGGGTTTCTAACTTGGGTTGAAAGCCATGTTTAGAGTTTTAAATCAATATTTCATTGGTTGTTGGTTTTATTGCGAGGATTTGGATGCAGATGAGAATATATTTGATTCGATTAGCGTTCAATCATCCACCTAATGTGAGTTTCTGACTCAACTCCCTCAGGTGCCATCAGGACTGAACGGAGGGGAACAATTAAACGCAAACAACATTGTGTGTGTGGCACAAACCAGGCCATGCTTTTAACCATCGGGGTTCATCTGTGGCTAAAGCAAACAAAGGGGGGGCAAGGCTGGGGAGGGGGGGGGGGGGGCAACATACGGGAGTAGGGGGTGGTCTTCATATAATTACCTCACAAATCCTGCACGGGAGACACGGAAACACGCTCGCTACCTTCTGTATCTTGTGTCAAGTGCCTCCATTTGCATTCACATCACACAAAAGTCCCACTCTGTACCCCGTCATAATTGGCTTGAAAGCTTCCCCTTGCCCCCCCCCACCCCCACCGCCCACGCCCCCCACCCCCACAAAGAGAGCGAGCATATCTCCGCGGCGAGGCTAAGAAGGGCACGGCGGCCCCTCTTATAATCCCGCCGACAACCATCCCTTCGGAATCTACATAAGGACCTGTGGCCACCCCTTCATTTAGTCCTCCTCGAGCATCTTCAAACGTCCTCCAACAAGCTTATGGGCCTCTTCAGCCGTCAGAGGCGCGTGGATGCCCAATTGGGATTTCTCAAAGTGTCATTCGTGGAATTATATTCATGGGGGGTTTCAGTGTGGCCCCCTCAGTGAGACTTTGGATTGTTTTAATTATTCATCTGACCCTGGTTTGGCTTTCATATTAAGGATGCAAGCAAGGGTTCAGGTTTCAATTTTGGATTTGAAGCCAAGGTTTACGTTCCAAGCGAGAGTTGGGGTTCAAAGTGAGGTTTTAAATCAGAGTTGGTGTTTCAAAGGAGGGGTTCAAACCTGGGTTAGGGTTTCAGATTAGGGGCTTCAAGGCAAGGTTAGGCTTTACAGTGGACCCCCGCATATTCGTGGTCCGCCACCCGCTGATTCACCTATTCACAGATTTAAAAAAAAAAGAAAATTCAAATGTTTTCCCAATTTTCTTTTAATTGAATTAGATTTTTTTGTATAATTATATGTATATATATATATATATATATATATTTGTAATATATAATTATTATAATTTAATATGTTAATTAAATATATTTTAATATATATTGTTAATTTAATATAATATAGTTATGTATATTGGGTGTCAGTTATTTGCGGAGTTTCGCTATTCGCTGCTGGATAATGTTTCAAATGAAAGATTATCAACCTTTGAAACCTCAACCATGGTTTCACATTAGGGCTTTAAAACAAGGTTAGGTTTTCTAATTAGGCTTTCAAATTATGCTTTAAAGCTCAACGGTTAGAGTCTTCAACTAGATTTTCAAATTGAAACGAGGTTCTCAAATCAGGATTAGAGTTTGAAGTGACATTTTAAAGTCTGATTTAAGGGTTTAAAACAAGGGTGAGGGTTTAAGTTCGTATTCGAAATCAGGTTCAGGGTTTAGAATTAGAATTTCAAGTCAGGTTTATGGTTTCAAGTCAAGGTTAGGAGTTCAAATTAACGGTTCAAGCCAGATTTAAGTGCTCACACAAGGGTAAGGTTTTCAATTTAGTCTTTTAAACCAGGATTATGGTCTAAAATTATAGTTTGAAGCCTGACTGACGGTTTCACGTCAGCATTGGGGTTTCTTATATATGTTTGAAGTTATGTTTAGGGTTTGAAACTAGGGTTACAATTTAAGGTGAGAGTTTCAAGTTAAAGAGATTCAAGCCAAGGTCAAAATTTAAAATCAGGGTTCGAAACCTTGGTTAGGCTTTTAAGACCCTTGCATGCATTTGTTTGTATTCTTTTTCTTGAAAACAGGTCAATTTGACCTCGAATGTAAGAGTTGAAAGCGCCTTCATCTGAGGATTTCACTTCCTGCTTAATTCGCATTGTGTGCACGTGTGTGCGCGCACATGCGTGTACTTGTGTGTATGCATGCGCACGTACTGTATGTGTGACGGCCATGTTTGATGATGAGCGTCTGGTGTGGCTCTCGAGCGTGATGAAAGGCCGACATGAGGGCGATTCGACGCGAGCCTCCCCTTTATGCCTCAGACGTGCCGTGTTTTTTTGTTTTTTTTTGTAGCTTCACCACGAGTGTGTGTGTATGTGGAGGTGAGGGGGGCTTCATGTGTGTGCAGGCCCCTTGTTAAGCCTCACACGTGAATGACACCCAGCTTCAGGGCATTCCGTCTGTGTTTGTTCTGCTCCCTCCGCCGGGACCCCCATTAGCACCAATTAGCATCCCGTGCGCTCGCCTAGTCCTGTTTAAGTCGCTTGGCTTTTAGCGGCTAACGCTACAGTAAGGCGCTTGAGAAATGATCGATTCCTGGGCGAACAATTGTGAATTTATGAATTGATTTCATTTATGGAATAGTAAATGAGAGAATGCAGACTGTCAGTGTCACACATACAGTAAGAAGAGTGCTGTTGTGCGAGTAATATTGGTTGATCGACGTGTGTGTGATAACACTGGGATGGAACTTGATGCTAATGTTTATCACTGTACTAACATTATTACGTACTGTATGTGTTGAATACACACAATTGGAACGCTTCTGTTGACTTTTTGCAATGACAAAATGCAAATCGTTAGCCTGACAGCATAATTAGCTGTCACTTTGGTCATGTTCATTTGCAAAAGTTGAATCAAGGCAACTGGACTCTTTTTGTTTGTTCAATTTGTTGTGCTTTTTTTTGTTTTCCAAAAACATTCCAAAATGACGAAAGCAATTACGCTTTTAGGCTGACGAAATTAGTGTTTCAAGCCAGGGTTAAGGTTTAAATTTGGGGTTCGAAGCCAGATTTGGGTTCTCAAATTGGAGTTCCAAGTCAGGGTAACAGTTTCAAACTTGGTTTTCACACCGGTTTTCAAGTCAGGGTTAAGGTTTCAAATTCAGATTTCAAATCAGGTTTGATTGTAAAACTGAATTTCCCTTCTGGTACTGACAAAATATTCTGAATCCGAACCTGAGGTTTAGGGTTCAAAGTCAGGCTTACCCTAAAATTGCTTCATTTATTTGTGTGTAATAAAGACTGATGGGGCCTGACGCACACATTCATCTGAATTACTAACATGGTCAGTCTTACCGAAAAAGCAGTGGCTTCTGATAAGTCAACTTGACAAATATTTGTACACTTCCGCTAGCCACATATCTCAAGATTCTCTTTTTCCGCCTCCCGTTTAGTGCTGCGAGACGACTTCCGGCAGAACCCGAGCGACGTGGTGGTGGCGGCGGGCGAGCCGGCCATCCTGGAGTGCGTTCCTCCCAGAGGTCACCCCGAACCCACCATCTACTGGAAAAAGGACAAAGTGCGCATTGAAGACAGGGACGACAGAGTCACGGTGAGTGGACAAACTCAACCAAAGGAAACATCTGTGAACTATAACAAAAGTGCGGAAAACAAACTGTTTATACTTCAGATACGTGGAGGGAAGCTGATGATCTCCAACACCAAAAAAAGCGACGCTGGCATGTACATTTGTGTGGGCACCAACATGGTGGGAGAACGGGACAGCGAAACGGCACAGGTCACCGTGTTTGGTAAGATTCGTTTCCACCCGCGGCGCTCTCCCTCTGTATGCCACAAAATTAGGCACGCCTGCAACATCTGATACATCCTTGACGCTAAGTTATACCGTGACGTAAAGGCGTCGAATCAGGATTTCCAACGATATATCACACAACACTAGTTGGTAATAGTAACCCTCCTGTTATGTTGCGGGTCAAACAGACCCATTTAAGTTAAATGTAGTTTCTTCAGTGTGAAACTTCTGCTTGGCTTAGTAAGTGTAAATCAAAGTGCACAATGAAAATGGTTCATTTCACACATTTCCAATCACATGGTGAGTAATGGACTTTAAAATAACAGATATTGATGTAATTCCATTTCTGATACTTTTTGAATAATAAAACATACATGAGTCTCACTGACCCATGGAATTATTGCTTTTTTTGAGAAACGAACGTAACAGGAGGTTGAAAATGACTCACTGCGTGTGCTAGTTTAAGGGATTGCACAGAAACATCTTTTTCTGACACTTTTGGATAAAGAAACATGCCTGGGTCAAATTGACCCGAGAATATTTTGGCTTTTCCTGAGAAACAAACAAAACAGCAGGTTTAAAATGCATTAGTTATTTTGTTAGTTGTCAAGGTTACACAGAACAAAAATGTTTCTGACACTTTCTGGTTAATTAAACATAAGTTGGGCCAAATTGACACGGGAATAGTTTGGCTTTTACCCAGAAACAAATGAAACAGGAGGGTTAAAATGAAGTAATTCCTTTGTTAGTTATCAAGGTTACACAGGAAAAAAAATGTTTCTGACACTTTCTGGTTGATTAAACATAACCCGGGTCAAATTGACCCAGGACCAACATTGCTGTTCCGGAGAAACAGACGTAACAGGAGGGTTCTAAAGGGAATGAATAATTTGTGTTTGTTTATTAGCGAGGAGGTTAGTTTGTGGTTAATGTCACAAACGGTGATCAATCTTCTATTGGGTGTAAAATCTTTTACATTTTTTTTAAATGTCAAGAATTGAACAAATGTACTGTAAAGTAAAACAGTGGGCGAAATGTGTTTTTCTTTTCTTTTTTTTCATGCATATGCTGTATATTTATCATGATTTTGACTAAACATGCAGCAGGTCACATTGCCCCAAGAACATTTTTGATGTACCGACGACGCAAACATGACGACAGGAGGTTTAATGTTCACAATTAGCTGTAGTACGTAGGCTAGCTGTAGAAATGAGTGTGTCATTTCAATCGGAAAAGACCGCATCCGCTTTTTTTTCCTCCGCTGGCAGAGCGACCGACCTTCCTCCGCCGGCCCATCAACCAGGTGGTGCTGGAGGACGAGATGGTGGAGTTCCGCTGCCAGGTGCAGGGAGACCCCCAGCCCAACGTGCGCTGGAGGAGGGACGACGTCGACGTTCCTCGCGGGAGGTGAGCCGACCTGTGACGCGCAAAGTAGCAAACACCCACAGCAAGGGAAAAGAGAGGAAAATGGGATTCCAATTCTGCCATATTAGGAAAAAAAAAAAGTCATATCATTGAAATGAACATCAGAGTTTGACGACAAGCTCCGCCCACATTAGCCGGCATAGGCAAAAAAGGCGTGGCAGTTTAGCGTCGCCCATCTGTTTCGTATACTTGCTTCCTACTGGACGACATTTTACAACAATTATGAGTCGTGCAATTTGCCCCAAATGGCTGACTTGCTGTTCAATATTTGGCTTGGGCGTGCGTCCTTTTATGACGACAATGTTCCGATTGTTTGCTGGATTTGGTGTCAGGGGCTGATTTATTTATATTTTATATTTTTTTTCAAATTTTCCAGTAGGCTCCACTGAGTGACTTTTGAAGGGTCACGCCTTAAAATCCATACATTTTCTCAGTTCCCGTGACTTGTACCTGCTTGCTGCAGTTGCGTGCGAGTCCCTGCGACTAAACTTCAAACAGCAGCGTCATTGTCAGAAGTGGAGATGACATCATCCTCAAGGCTAAAGAGTGGGCGGCGTGTTTGCGTTCGATAAGGTTTTTGTTTTGTTTGTTTGGTTTTTTTTTTTTTCCCGCTCTCCGCTGGGATGTTTTTTGTGCACCGTGCCAAAGCAAACACAGAAGAAAAAAAAATGTTTTATACCAGTCGTTGAAAGGCAGCTGGCTCTGCAAATGAGTCCATAGAGGAGCATGAGTGTCCTTTTTCTTTCTAAAACCAAAAAAACCTGAACCACATGAAACAATCATCACGGCCATCTACATTAGAGTGAAACCTCCAACGTTCAACATGATTCACGGCGGACTCCCATAAGAAGTCAGTGAGGTTGATATAATCGGTTCCCGGGTCGAACTGTCGCCATCGTTAAACTGTCATTAACCGTGCTAAAAAGGCAAATGTTTTCAGTTAGAGTTTAACAGTCTTAACACGCTATTGCAAAATTTGATAGTAAAATGTGTGTGGGGGGGGCTAAAACTTCCAGGTGGGGGTATTCATTTTCCTATGTTTTTTTTCCTAACATTTAGATGTTAGGACAAAAAATGAAAATATGAATGAATAGGTCAAACTTTTATGACAAATAAAACTGCGTGTCAAATGAAAATGTATTTTTTTTCTATGAACTACCGACAACATAAGTGCAGTGTTTTGCTCTTGTGATCATTCAAATTCATTCAGGAAGGCATCGTTTTCTGTTTCCCGCCTCTTTGTTTGCTCTTTCCTGGCCAAATACGACACTGTCCTTCCTAGGACTATGATGAACCGTCGCGAGGAGACGCCGCTTGCCTACTTTGCCATCCGAATCTTTGTGCACGTTCGCGTGGATGCTGGAGCTGAGCAAACAGCGCTTTCATGTTCGCAGTGGCTGCACGACAAACTGGCTCACGCCAGAATGCCACCGGCTGCAGCTCCTTTCACAATCACAGTCTCCTTTTTTTTTTTTTTTTTTTTGCAATATGATCCAAATATAACGGGCCAGTTGCTGCAATATAATAAGAACCCCACCGAGGATAGTAGGCCTGCGCGCACGCATGCAGAAACAATTAAAACGGCAATCTGGCGCACGACAGGGAAAAGATCCATAAAAGGCAAATGAAGTTGTCAAGTCATAACAGATGCTTTATTTCAACGGCCGGCTGATCTTATATATTCCTCGCCGTGTCTCGTTACACCGGCGCGAGCACTGGTATGGGATGGCGGAGAACAAAAAGGGAGGAAAAAAAAAAAACGCTGCACATGTAATATTAATAACACAGCTCAAGTAATAAGATATGACATCTTTTAAGGGTTAATTGTACATCGATACGAGGTGAGATTCTAATCGTCAAACAGCTTTATTGCGGCATGAGTCTCAATAGGCTTCTGGACTTTTATGTTGTTTTTAGCACGCTCGCATAGCCGTCACGCCCGCTTGATTTCAGCGGGAATCGCCCGCAAATAGCACCATTGAATTTGCTCTGCTTTAGCTATCGAATGGATCAGAACCGCTCCCACGAGACAGTGGCGTGCGTTAGCTGCTAGGGCTAGCTGCGACGACCTATTACAGTTTTTAATTCAGGCTAATTTACTTTTATGGTGTAATGAATAGCAGTCCATCACTCGTCTCACGTTACTATATTTACTTAATGTTATGTAATTGTATTATTTTTGCATCTTTATTTTTCATGGTTTATTTCAACATTAATTGATTTGTTTTTTTATCTGATTTAGATTTTTAGGTTTGTTTTAAAAAGTAAAAACTAATCAATTGATTCATTTTTATTATTTGATCTATTTTGGTTTATACATTTTATTATTTGAAGTATTTTGCTTCAGAGTTATTCAATTATATTTGATTCCTTTTATTTATTTTTTGTTTTGTTTGCATCAAAAACATGATTAGTCCATTCGCTCATTAAATTAATGTTTTTAGTTCATTTTGATTTGATTCATTTAAATATTTTATTTGTACAACCTCAACTTTGTTCCACTGCTACAACTCTTTTATTTTGTCAGTTCCAACTCATTGGCAGCAAGTAGAGTTGTTTTTGGGTTGTTGTTTTTTTCCCGTGGCATGGCAGCCCGGAGCAAACTGCATCTTTTATTTATCGACGCTAAAATATGATGAAAATCTACACGACGCGTGAACTTTTGGACCCTGCTGTGAGGCACAGACAAAAAAAATAAAGAAAAAAAAAAACGGGGCACACGAGTCCGCTTCAGAGCTTGCGGAGAGAAGCGAGCGGTTAATGAATTCCCTCTCGTGGGTCGATGGCCGCTCGGACACTTTTGATTTGCTTCGAGGTTAAAGTCCAGGTCGGACGGTCCGCAAGCAAGTCAAAATGAAATGAATTTTGGAGAGTAGCCACATTCTCCAGCTATGAGTCCGAGTTGCCTTCTGCCTCCCACACATCCACAAAACAGATAAGATTTTTTTTCTTTTTTTTGAAAGGCGACATGCTAAGGAAAATTGACTTTTGAAAGGCTTATGCACAAATAATTGTGTCTCTGGAGTCCCTTCCCACACGTCAACTGTGAATCTAAACAACCAAGTAAATCTTTCGTTTCATTTGTATAATATAATCGCACTTGAGTTTCTCCGCCCGTGACTTGGCAGCTACGCTGGGTGAAGATCTAGATTTTCAAGCCCCGTGCGCGATATACTGTTTGAAACATGGAATCGTGTCACACAGCAGATAAGCAGTGTTGTTGGATGCACAGGTTAGCATCAGCTCACAGCGTCAGCTTCTAAGATAAGCGACACGTACTTTGATTGGACGGTGAAGTTGTTAACACGTTGCATGCGGCACATGCACGGATCCGCACATTAGTTGCGTATGAAGTGCTGCATCCACGGGTGAAAATGCTTCTACTGTTTTTCCGCACACGACGTGTGGATGAAGTGCTGCCTCCGCAAATGAAAATGTTCCCTCCCACACACTCCTAGCGCCGACGCCGGTTGTCATGGTAACATAGGCCTTACTCTGCAATGGTTTGACAGTAGAGGCGGCGGGCTGAGTAGGATCTCAAAACAGGCAAATTTCGGCAACGCGAAATAAATAAGAAATCAAATATCATAAATGGGGGGAAAGAAAGATTTACCAAAGACCAATTCTCTGAAATGATGTGAGGAGTTTGGCATGTCAAATTTCCAATCACCTTTTCATCTCTTCTCCACACACATCAGGCACCAAAGTGCTTCTCTTGTCTTGGCACTTGCTTACATTCCCATCACTCCGACATTGATGTGTTGGATGATTGTATACTTTGTGTTTGTGTGTTTGTGTGTGTGTGTGTGTGTGTGTGTACAATAACATCAGAAAAGGAGAGCAAACTCGGCTCAGCTTTGCAACGACATTCCTGCTGTAATCGAAAACAGAATTCTAGGCCAATAAAGAGCTCCTGTTCTCTTGTTGTGGCCACGAGGAGTCTGAGTCCAATTTGGACGACGATGACAAAAAGTTGGCTTTTGATCTCTGGAGGAAAAAGCAAGCAGAAATCAAGCACCAATGAGCGTATCATGTCAAAACGTTCACTTCAATTTAGTGGATGAATGAAAGCTCGAGATTCGAGCTCTTTTGCTCATTCGGCAAATGTGAGCTGACGATGCTTTATTTTTCACCGTGGTGAAAGATTATGACTATTGTTATAAAACAAAATGATTAAATCAAACAAATGACACATTTTATAAAATGTACAATATAGGATACGGTGTATCTATGTAAAAAAAAAAAAAATAGTGTTTTCCAATCAACCACCAAAGTATTTTTATTTTTGTAGTTGTGGGATGAACATTTATATATATTTTTTAAATTCATATGAAAACAATTAAGATAATCCATATTATGTGTATTTCTTTAATTTTAGTATTTTCTTTTAATTACTATTGTTTTCTAAGTGAAGAACAGACATTTTTAAAGTTTTATTACATATTGTGTAAATTTTTTTCAAGTTATTATTTTTGTACAAAATTTTATTTCCCCTCATGATGAGCATTTGTATATTGAGTAATAATTTATAAATAAAGTTATTTAAAAAAAAATTAAAACAAATTTGAATTAATTAACTTTTATTTCATTATTTGTTCACATTTGTAGGTTTCAAAAGAGTCTCCAAAAACTAAAAGGTCAGTTCCGTAAAGATGTTGAGATGGGGTCTTCAGGGGGTCAGTGAAGGTAACCCAAGTTTCAAACAAAGTACTGGAAACAAGACCGCGGATTTGGACAGCTGATGAGCAGTACTGAAGGACAGCATGTAGGAAGAGAAGTTACGAAAGTACAGTAGACTCTAAAACGAGGCACACCAAAAACTAGATGGAAGACTGCGCCAACAAATCTGATCTGCAAGAGAAAGACGTGCATGGAAGGAACACTCTGAACAGGAGAAAGTTAGAGAAAGTTCATACAAAATAGAAACCGGACAGGAAAAGCTGAGAAGAAGAAGAAGAAGCTGGCTTCCCATTAATTGGCTCATCCTATCTGGTTTCTGTCCCCTTTTCCCACATACGCCACCCTTCTGCTCTCCAAAATACATCCACTGTACATTCCCCTCTTGTCTACAACAAAGCATTCAGTCACGACTCAGTCAAATAATCATTATGGCTTCTTAAGTACTTGTGCGCAGAGGTAGAACCGGCAGTAAGCGACCAGGAATGCGCTCCCAATAAAGCGGCCTTTGAACGCTCGCTCCAGAAATGTCACGAATTAGTTTTTTTTCTTTTTTTGAAATGCCACGGATTGACGGGACATATTGAGCCTCTGGTGGCAAGCAGCCATCAGGATTGTGGTACAGCGTACAGTGCACACAGTAGACTTTTAAAAGAATACAGTCGGTCACGCTGGTATGACTACGGGTCATGAAATCCCCCTGCATCGGACAAAAGCAACAATGAACAATATAAATGAAGTCTCCTGTGCTGCGTAACTTGTGAAAACACACATGGATTATTGGGTTTCATAGCATCGTAAGAATCCAAATAAAGCCGTTGGGTGTTAGAAATGGGGGGTGTAGCATTTGTAGCACACAGTACAGTTAAGGTTCAGTACATTAAACATTTCTGGTGGGTTTCCAGTGAGTTAGAAAAAGCCTGAAAATAAAAACTCGCGAGGTGCGTTTCCACCAAACTACAGTTGAGCAGTTTTTTTGTTTGTTTTTCCTTTGTAAACAGTCCCCAAATATGCAAGCTGAACTGTCACACTCGACTGCGCCGTGTTGCTATCACCATCCCGTCTGTGCAACAACTGAACCAACAACAACTGTCATTCTTATCACTCGGTTTATTCTGTTAAATAGTAAAGGCCGTTTGTGGAACCTTTTGTGTTCATTTCAATCCACTTATTATACTAAATGAAAGCCAGCAGATATTTTTCAAGCCGGCACAGCGACCGACTCCCCCTTCCTCCCTCTTCACCACATGCTCATCCTGTCAACAGCTTTAACAACGCAAACATATTTAATTACTGCGGGCGAATTGAAAGCACTTTTGACTTTGTGTGCTTACTGCACGCATTCAGTCAGACCTTGACCGCCGTTCGCTTTATGAAGATGCACCACGTACTCTCTGCGAAAAACACTTCATAAATATTGAACACGTTTGAGGGTTCCGAGCCGACCTCGTTGAATAATTGATCCGCCTCGCAATCTCCATTTGTCAGAATGAGCATGAGGCAGTCGCCAACTTTGGTTGTCCATTTTTTTTTTTTTTTAGGGGGGGAGACCTCACCTTGCATCTGTTTCACCCGACAGGTACGAAATCAAATACGACAAGGACGACTATGTGCTGAGGGTGAAGAAGGCGTCCGTCAACGATGAGGGCACCTTCAGCTGCGTGGCGGAGAACCGCGTGGGCAAGCTGGAGGCCTCCGCCACCCTCACCGTCCGAGGTAACGGAACGTTGTTCCCAGAAAAAACCTTTAGTCTGTTCTAATCCTCTAGTTAGTTAACACCTTGCCTGCGCAGAAACTTTCACTTCCTTTTTCTATTTAGTTCCAGGTATCAAACAAACAGATGTGAGTCCATTAGCATTTGAAGGCTCATTTTTGTGCAGTTTTATAAGCATATCATTGCCTTGCCCCTGGTTTGCCAATTGACAGGGGATTAGCGTTGCAAAATTGTCGCCTGGCAAGAAGCTTTTCCTTCCCTGACAGAAGTTCAGCGCCAGTTTGAGAAGATTTATTGCCATCCGAAGTCAGGTTGCCGCATAATCTTCCGCTTGGAGCCTTTGACTCACCTGAAGTCGTGACAGCTAAAGCTTGATCATTCTCCGAAGGATCCACTGAATCAAGCTTTTGTTGATTCTGAGTTGCAGTGCAGCCTTCTGGATAGACTTTCCCTGGCTTCGCGTGGATGCCAGCTCTAAGAGTTCTGTGTTTTCGTCGAAGCCTTCCACTGCCCGGTTGGTCAAGAACAGATTCTGTTTTCGTAAGTTGTACTATGTGTTGGAGCGGTGTTACAAAGCTTCTCAAACTGGCACCGAACTGCAATCTGGGACGCAAAAAAAACGTCTTGCCAGATGGCAATTTTATAACACGCTCATGTCGTGTCAATTGGCGAGCAAGGGAATGATATCTTTACAAAAACTGCAAAGCCTGAGCTGTCAAATGACTACTGTTTATCCACCACATTAACAATGTCTAGACTGTAGTTCTGATTCATTTGTTTATCGTCACGAAAAAAATGGCTTTTCTTTCAACTATAAGGACATTTATAAGTGACCCAAAACCTTTGAGCGGTAGTATAGATAATGCGCTGGTGTCAAGCCCTCAAAAGCAACACATGTACATCTGCTTCATGTTTCTCTGTAGAATCTGTACCAAAATATCGAATTGTCTTAATATGTTAATAGTTGAGCTAATGATTTTCCTATATACATGTGTAGATAGATAGATAGATAGATAGATAGATAGATAGATAGATAGATAGATAGATAGATAGATAGATAGATAGATAGATAGATAGGTAGGTAGGTAGGTAGGTAGGTAGGTAGGTAGATAGGAAGCATTCTCATACATTGCTCAATATTTGCTGCCAGTTGTGTTTAGACGTGCGACCACAGCAACATTTTTCTTTTCACAGCAGCGCGAAGAAGGTTAATGTCTATTTTTTCACCCATCGCCCCTGTCGCCTACTTGTAGCCTTCACAGGTCAAAACCCAAATGCCGTCACCCGCAAGCCCGCAGAGATGTCGGCAGTCTATGAATCTGTTTAATTATTTACGTTGCCCAGGCGCGCCACTTTGCCCCTCCCTCCTTTCCTCTTCTACGGTTGTCGTCGCCTTCACAATCATCCAGTCACCAGCGAAGCCATTTCACAGTTTACTGGCGCACACCGCCAGTCCCTCACCTGGGGGTTTGCGGGGGTTAATAAAAAGGTCCTGACCATAATTTCCCAGCATTGTCGGCAGTCTCGTTGCCATTAAACCCGGCGTGTTGGAGGTCCCTGTGGAGGAGCGCTTACAAGCGGCACATCGGGGCATGGGTGGTGGGCGGAGGGGTTGTTGGGGCACCCCTGAGCCTTTCTGTAGCCCTTCTCATTTGGAATCTTGGGATTGAAAATTGAAGTAGCAGCACCCCTGGGATTTTTGCACCCCCGTCTGGCTTTTTGCCAACCACCCATAGCGTTGTAGCATTCATTGACGTAGACAGAGAGGGTCCAGCGGCTGTCCAGGGGGCGCTCTGTGTACAGTGAAGCCCCGATATTTATGGTGGCTAGGGACTGAGCCTTGGGTAACCCCAAAAAAGGTTACTAATTGCTTTAGATGCCACAAAATGATTTCAAAATCCTGTTGTTGTTTTTTTTATTGGACAAGGCTATGGCCAAGGCTAAATGAAGCTCCACCCTTCACTTCAACCGAATACCTTGTCACGAATAAGCGATAAAATGGTATCAAAGTCCTCTTTTTGTATTAGACATGGCTTTGGCCTAAGCTCGGAAACATGAATAGTTGAGTTTTTCCCTAAATAGGAGATTATAGTTTTCCCCAAAAATCTGCAAACCTGAATTGACAAATGCTGAACTGCGAATATGCGGGGGTTCACTGTAATGGATTGGGAGCAAAAACTGGACCTTCCCTGTCTTGCTTGGTTTCAATATGTCATTCATTTCTTTGATTTCATTTTTTTGGTTTATGCTTCTGTTTTCTGTGTTTTATTTATTTTTGTTTTTTTCTTGTGTGTGTGTGTGTCCACTCCTCCATTGTCGTTTCTTCAGACGGCCGTGTCGGTAAGTAACCATCCTTCTGATTTGACTCCATCCCGCATGCCTTCTTTGCATCCCAGTGCACCTTTGCGTTTAACACATTTCAATCACATTTCTATATTATTAGAATGGATTTTTTTTTTCATCCCATAGGAAATAATGGAAAGTAGCATTTGGACCTTTGAAGTTTGCTTTCCTGTGTGTCTGGTCTTCCCTCCACCGCCAACAGATGTGACTTGTCATGAATTAAATATGGGGCCAGATCATGTTTTTTTTCTGGAGAGGGGACAGGAAGCAGAATCTCATATCATTAATGTATTCTAAATCAAACCAGGAACAGTTGTCCCTTTAGGTGAGCTGGTAAACTACCCAAATTTTTGCGTCCACCGCGTTTGAGTGACCGATTTTTTTTTCTAGTCCAGGGACTTAAACACCTAAACATGCAGTAATGAGCCAAAAACAAGACCATCTTATCAAACGAGACTCCCCCTACAGTCGAAAAAAGGTGTCATTCACTTCCAAGTTACTGTGTTAAACACAAATGGACTGTTGTTAATTTCTATGTCTGCATTTTTTTCACCCATAAAAAGCTCAAGAAGCTCAATTAATCAATGACCATGCTATATGCTAACAGTCCTCATCTGTGTTATAACACCATGTCTTGAAATGTAGTATGCGACACACCTCTGGAAAGTAACGTTTGAGTCTTTTCTTGATCTTATGAAAGGAAAATAAGGAACATTTGGCTTCTTGCTCCACCTTCAGGTCTTTTGCTAACACAAACCAATGTAGTCAACATGAGCGGCCCGTTAAGATGGCAGGTGGCCTGGCTGGTCCAGCAATATCACAGACCACTATACAATATGCGATCTTGGGTCACAGACGCTATTCAGCATATCACAAGCCAAGTATACCAACCAAATGATTTCTAACTTGTTATCGTAGCTTCAGAATATTACAATTGATGCTTTAAATTATAACTACCTGCTTGTTTTGTCATTTAATTGTAAACCATTATCCATATAAATAGCAAAATATTGACTAGCGCTTATGTGCTGCAAGAAAATGACCAAAAACGTCTTAAAAAGAGCGTGAGAAAGCAGGTTTTTTGATGTGTTTATCGATGTAGTGTGTGGGATGGCGGAAGGCGAGGGCGGCATGGAGGGAGTTGAGTCCCCGCCAGAGCGTGATTTAGGAGCTCAGTATCAGTCCCGGGCTTTGTGAGCCACAAGATATCCGAGCTGCACAAGGCCAAGCGAGAACGCTGTAAATCTGTGGCCATCTGTACCGTTCCCAACTGTGTGTACGTGTGTGTATCTTTTACAAATACACTCCCCCTAACACGCACACAAAAGTACACACGCAGATAGACACACCGATGCAGGGATTACACGGGAAAAGCTGCCAAATGGGACCAAGTTGGGTCTTACTGGAACCAGCTGGCTTGTCAGACTTGAGAATTTATATAAAGGAGAAACAGGGGAGGGGGACACAATGTTGCAGTGCATCAATTGTCTACTATAGCTACTACCCATAGCACTGTAGACAATTTAGTAGGTTGTACAAAATGATAAGCTTTAGAATCGGTACCACCCCCCAAAAAAAAAAAAATTAAATTAAATTAAAATATCATGGTTCGGTACGCACCTTAGTTTTAAAGTTATAGTTGACATGTGGTCCAGTCAGATGAGAAAAAAAGTGTATATTTTTTGCAAACAGGGAAAAGATTCATTTACATTTATACAAAATAAATAAATAAATAAAATGGCAAACCGCTAGCAATACACTTCCAATCAAGGAAAGAATCTCGACAAATAACAGCAACTGTGCCAGTCGCAGTAACAAATATTGAAGCATCTATAACAGCTTTAGTGTATCTATTCAAGAAAATGCAACAATCAAAAGTTTGTCTTCTTTTTAGGAAACAAACAATGCAGACTAGTGTAACAGTAATGCTAATGCTGAGCTTGCTAGCACCTTCCTTAGCAACGGCGGGAACAGTTTGAATTATGACTTGACGTACTGCCAAAAGCACATCGCTAGCCATGACGTCCACTGTCCAGATGCTGGGCTGCATTGTGTTTGTTAACAGCGTGAGACAGTTTACATTTCCTTTCCCTTGCCTTATGTGTCGAATTTTCGACCGGGGTAGCTCATCTCTCCGCTTGCTTTATTACGGAACGGCCTCTGTCAAGTTGTCAGCCGCGAGACATCTCACTCGGGCCCGACCGGCGGTGCGTTACGCCGGCTTTGGCATCAGTCTGACGGAGACGGCCGGTATCGACCGCGGCGGCTTTTCAGCCATTCGGTTCCAAACTTTGACAATTGACTTTTCAGGCTTGTAACCAGATTTGATGGCGAGGCGCAGCAAACATCTGCCTCTCGCTCCCTTTTCAACGACTCGGAGCGAACACGTTTAACCCTCTGTTTGTAGTCATGTGCTGTCTCAGGTGTTATTAGTGCTTCCCCTCTGTGATTGTCAATGTGACTGCCATTCATTCTTTGGATGAATGGCCGGCCTGGTTACCACGGCGATCATAGTTGGCGTTCAAAACAAAACCTGGAGCTCGGCTTCATGGATTTTGGTTTGACAGTGCGGTTTACTGCTTGTCTTTGCTCGAAAAATTCCAGTAACCCACCACCCTGATGTTTGACTTCGCTCGTAGTCGATCGTACTAACGATGGCATTTTTTATTTCAGCTGCCCCGCAGTTCGTCATCCGTCCCAGGGACCAGATCGTGGCCCAAGGACGCACTGCCACTTTTCCGTGCGAGACCAAAGGCAACCCTCAGCCTGCAGTATTTTGGCAGAAGGAAGGAAGTCAGGTAAGAGCATAAAATCTCACACACTAGGTGTTTCCACCTAGCCGTAGAGTACAGTTCAGTTCAGTTAACCGTGGTACCTTTAAGATCAGGTAAACCATAATCGTACTATAGAAGGGATGGAAGCCACCCCAAGGAAGGGGAACTGAAAAAATGTAATGTTTATTTCACATATTTTGGACATTTTGAAAAATATTTAATATTTAAATTTGGCTAGAAAAATCAATAATCTGTCCAAGTCAAATCCGTTCTGAACTGCGATACAGTTGAGTTCTGCTCGGCAGTGTTCGGATCAGGCAAACCCTGATCAGGATTACGTTTTTACCGTGGCTGCATTCCATCATACATTCCAACACAAAGGAAGGCCAACAAGACTTCACCTCAGCGAACAGGTGGAGGTTCGGTTTGGCTATTTTGGGACCTTTTACGATAGAAATTTGATAAAATGCAGACTATACCATACCAAACGGAATTGAAACACACTGTACCGCTGAGTTAAAATTTTTTGGGAATCTTCTGGGGTCCTAGTTGCCAAGGCTCGGTGCTGGTACACAGGATCTTCTGTCTGTTGGTTGGTTGCCAACTTGGTACATCATTTTGCTATTATTTTGCTCAAAAACTAAATAACTGTTTGCAACGTGTACCGTACCAAAACTGAACTGAACCGTACCACTCAGTAACAGTGGAAATTGACGCCAAGGAAAGATGTCAAAAGAAAACCCTCATTTCAAATCCATATGTTAAAACTCAAGAATCTGTGGGTGGGAATTGTGTACCGTTCAAACTGGGCTGAACTGTACTGCTTTGTGCAAAAGCCGAGTGATTTTGATACACTATTTCCCTTTCCATTGTCAGACATTTTAAAGGGCACCAAAATAACGGATCCTAACTGTAACTTGCTGGGACCCCGCCATTTAGGGTTCTTGTTGCTGTGATATAGCTCTGGGTAGGCCGGAGCTCCTGTCTGTTGATTGGTTGCCCGAGAATCGTGGTCCTATCATGTCATGCCGTGGAACTGACTGAATCTAACTGTAATGTAGAACCATAACTCTAAAATGCAGTACTTTGGATTTTCTGCCCTGACCGATCTTCACAGTTCACTTCGTCATCAGTACCTTTACTACAGATGCGCCTTTTTTGGCACACCCGGCGTCGTCGTGCCTGGCGGAGTGCTAATCGCTTTTCCCCGTGACCCATCGCGCTGATAAGAACGATCCCATCTCTCACTGGAGCAGTTAAGCCATTCAAATACCTGGGAGTCCTCGCAACACTCGACAACAGCGGCAATTAGGAGCCGGTTGGGGCTTGTCGATGAGCCCGGTGATATGAATCAGCCGTGGCTACGCTTCAAATACACACACACACACAGATTCACGCACTTGCATGTAGCCTGCAGGCCATCAAAGTATTCCTCAGAAGAAGTACGTGTTGTCACTAGTTGGCGTGATGTTTGCCACTTAACCCCCCCGACATTGACTCCCAAGCAAATTAACATTTTTGGGCGAGTGTCTTACTGCGACCGTTGAACTCTGGGGGAGTCGAGCGACTTCTGCCGAGGTGCGATGGTAATTATTAACTGGGAAACCTCTTAACCTAATTGATTAGAATAAGTGACAGAAAATTGCGTTTTTTCCCCACCTTCTCCCTCTCGAGGCTAATGAAGTGTTAAACGCTCATGTGCTAGGGATATACTAATTTGTGAAATGTATCATTTCGGTTGTTGTTCATTTGTCGCATTCAAGCGATTTGCTGGAATTAAACCTAATGCGTTTGCCCTCCACCACTAAAGATAATACGCTCAAATAGAAGTAATATGTAAATTATTTGACGGAGACAAGTGTTTTTCTTTCACAACTTAAAACAGTTGCCAGGTGTTTTAAAAAAGTTAGCTGACAGTGTTCTATCGACCAGTTGAGGGTGTACCCTGACTCTCACCCAAAAGTCAGTTGGGGATAAGAGCTACCAAGTCATGGGTGATGAAAGTCCGTTTCCGTATTTTCGGAAATAGGCAGATGAGACAATTGGTATTTGGTTCTTTTTTAAAATATTTTTTTTGAGGTGGCTTCCATTGACTAATTTGGCAATGTGCTCATCTTCCCGCAGAATTTGCTGTTCCCCAACCAGCCGCAGCAGCCCAACAGCCGCTTCTCGGTGTCGCCCGGCGGCGCCCTCACCATCGCCTCGGTGCAGCGGGCCGACGCCGGCTACTACATCTGCCAGGCGCTGACCGTCGCTGGCAGCATCCTGGCCAAGGCGCAGCTAGAGGTCACAGATGGTAAAGCCCCATTTAACGGCAATTCCTCATCCAGTGTTAATGTTAATAAAGCCCACCGGGGACTCATTCGAAAACTTTACAACTGAAATAAACTGTAAGGTAGCATGTAGAGAGGCGGATGTAAATAAAATATCTAAAATGTATCTCAGAATTGCTCATTGTTGGAATTGTTGGTAGCGTGGCAGTTTGTTGCTAGGCTGACTTTGTAATCAAACAACTCCACGGTGCAGCTTGCCAACTCGACAGGTTGGCAGAACAGGAATTCAGACAGACGTTCATAAAGTCAATAACACCAAAACAACACTTTAAGGATAGTTATTTTAGCCCTACATTTGCAGTTGATACACTGCTCTGTATCAGCTCTAAAATACATATTGGAAGAAAGCGCCATCGGGTGGATCTCCACTAACTAGAATTAGTTTTAGGGGGAAAAAACAGCAAAGGCTTTGTTTATAGCGAGGTAGGGATGCATTTGAAATCTGATTGGTTAAAGAAACGGTCCCATTTCTAATATAGTTTAAATTATATCACTACTAGCACTACTCATTCTGAAGGCCCTGGGCAGATTACATTGACTGGCTGAAATCTGATTGGACAAAAAAAAAAATACCATCCCCATACACTATCGGAAGCAGTGAAGCTAAGAGAAAAACTGTTTGGAAAAAAAACAATACAATTTCATGGACGGATATTTGAATTTATGGTGTAAATGTAGGTCAGTTCTTCTGACAGTGTTCCGTTACACCCCGAACAGTTCATCGAAGCAAGTCAGAGTACAATGTCCGTCATTTAGTCACTTTGAAGAGGAACTAAAGCATCGTCCTTGGTTTCAAGTTTAACGATTGCTTGGTTGAGAGAGTCTGTGATTGAGCGACTGCGATGGCATGATAGATGACCGTCCTCCCGTCTGGCCAGGAAGTCGGAATGAACAAACGCGGCGACATCGACGGGTGGCTTGGTACAAGAGGAAGAGCAGGGCGGAAGGTGGGAGGGAGGTCAGGGCCACACCTGCTGTAGTCGCGGCCGCCGCTGGGTGATTTACTGACGACGTGTCCGCCAGGTTCAAGGAGATCCGTAATGAGAAATTCCTGATCCGGAAACCCGAGGCCCCTCGGGTCCAGCCTCCCGCTGTCGGTCTCGCATTCCGTAAGCACATCCATCAGGCTCGGAATGCGGCCTCGCATTCCCAAAACGCTCGGCCGCATTCTCATCCAGGCCATTTAGTAATCCTTCCACAGCCTTGGTGTCAGCCTGGTGGTCTTTGTTAGCACCAAAGGGAGTGTCTGGAAATGAAGCAGCTGCATTTTACTTTATTTTAATGTCTTATTTTAATAACTCTTCCTACGGCCCACCGCACACCGAGCGACATGACCGACCGCAACTGAACCTGACAATCGCAAATAAATTACGAGCACAGCAACACAATGTAGACAGACGTACTGTATACTCACCCTCGCACACCTGGCAACCCACTGCGACAGATGAACTATGACCCCTGTCTACCAAGCGGGCCTTTTGAGGCACCACATATACTGTATTTTCTTTTTGAAACGCAAACAACACGTTACAATTGTCAAAGAGAATAATGGAGAGATTTGTGAGACTGTTGGCCTCACAGCTCCATTCATTGACTGCACTCACACATTTACCTGCCACAGAGACTCCCCACACTTCGCTTTGTAGCCACTAGTGCATATGAAGTCAGAAACTAAAATATAAAACATCTCAATCAAAAACAAAGAGACTTAAACATCTCTTACTATCGTCAGCTAGCTTAATGCTAATACATAATGCAAGAATTATGCTACTATGTTATATCGCTCAATACTATCAAGCGTGATCATGGAGCAAATTAATTCAAGTCAAGTTAGAACTGTATATTCAAATATACAAGCGTCATTTTCGTTGTGAAAAATCATGTGATACGACACGGCATTTTTGATTCGCTGTCACATCTGCCATGCTTCACTTGCGATTCCAATGTCCAGTTGCAGCAAAACTAGTTGCCGGGGGTCAGCCACACACGGAAACTAGCTGCAGAACCTCACCTGCTCGGCCACAGTTCAGTCGCGTCGCTCGGCATCTTATAGCGGGTTTTCAACCTTCCAGTGGTTTTGGGATAATTCCCGTAACTCGGGAGCCTTTTGTCACGTTGGAAAAAAAGGAAAGGTGCGATAATGTGGTGAAAGGTTACAGACGTGGTAGAGTGACTAATTATCCCACGCAGGTCTGGTGTCATTAATCCACGGTGTGTAATTAATGTGCCTTCTGCGATATGCCAGGCGACCCGACATTATTCGGCTGCTTTTAACCCCCGAGGTCACCCTCTGACCCCCTCCCCCTTTCATAGAAGGGAACGCCCCACCCTCCTCTCTTTTCGACACTTGAATCAATCGACTCAAACTATTCCTTACCTGTGCAATCTGTTTGGAATGGAAAGTGGGTCTTTTTGGGGGATGTTTGAAAAGGTTGGCAGGTAACCATCGATCGATAACAATAATAACAATAAAAATGAAAGCACCCTAAAAGGAGATTGTTGCCATGATAATAATAATGATAATAATAATAATTACTGTATGTATTGTAAAAAGGAATATGAATATTGTTGTTATTGAAAGTATTAGTAGTAGTAGTAAGAACCCAAAAGGTGATTGTAGTTTTATATTAAAAGAAAGAGAAAAATAAATTTTCCTCACAAACTGACGTCGCAATTTGAATACACTCAACCTTAGGTACACCTGCATACTGCAGTGTCGTTAGATGGAATACCTCACAAATGACTAAAATGGGCGGCACGGTGGCCGACTGGTTAGAGCGTCTGCCTCACAGTTCTGAGGACCGGGGTTCAATCCCCGGCCCCGCCTGTGTGGAGTTTGCATGTTCTCCCCGTGCCTGCGTGGGTTTTCTCCGGGCACTCCGGTTTCCTCCCACATCCCAAAAACATGCATCAATTGGAGACTCTAAATTGCCCGTAGGCGTGCATGTGAGTGAGAATGGTTGTCTGTTTGTATGTGCCCTGCGATTGGCTGGCAACCAGTTCAGGGTGTACCCCGCCTCCTGCCCGATGACAGCTGGGATAGGCTCCAGCACGCCCGCGACCCGAGTGAGGAGAAGCGGCTCAGAAAATGCATGGATGGATGACTAAAATGGATCCCCTCCAGTCGCACTTGTTGATAGTACCGTGTCGACATAGAACCGAAGAGACAAAACAGACGCTGTCCGTCAGCCTGTATTTAGCTTGTCGGTGCTAGTGTTATTCCACAACGGTGCATTTTTTCTCCCAACCGCATTGAGTCGCTTGGCAGGAACCTGCAGCCAAACACGCTCGTCTCGTAGTAGTCGCGCCTAAAAATAAGGCGGAAAGTGCTCAGCTGTACGGGATGTTGTTATAGTCCAAAAAGACCACCACGACCTCACTTAAGTCTCATCCTGTTGCGGTTTCTCGCGTCGTAGTCCTGTCGGACAGACCGCCGCCCGTCATCCGCCAAGGCCCCTCCAACCAGACGCTTGCCGTGGACGGCGTGGCCCTGCTCAAGTGCCAGGCGTCGGGCGACCCCATCCCTTCCGTCAGCTGGCTTAAGGATGGCGTCAGTCTGCTGGGGAAGGACCCCCGCATGTCCCTGCAGGAACTGGGCAGCCTGCAGATTACCAATATAAAGGTAAGAATACACTATTTGTTGAGCCAATTACATGTTGGTGACCTTTAGGGTGTACCCCAGCCCTCGTCCGAAGTCAGCTGGGCTAGACTCCTGCGCTCCTACAACTCTCATTAGCATAAGTCCGAAAGAAAATACAGTGTTGGGAGCAATTTCAATCCATCCATCCATCCATTTTCTGAGCCGCTTCTCCTCACTAGGGTCGCGGGCGTGCTGGAGCCTATCCCAGCTGTCATCGGGCAGGAGGCGGGGTACACCCTGAACCGGTTGCCAGCCAATCGCAGGGCACACAGAAACAAACAACCATTCGCACTCACATTCACACCTACGGGCGATTTAGAGTCTCCAATTAATGCATGTTTTTGGGATGTGGGAGGAAACCGGAGTGCCCGGAGAAAACCCTCGCAGGCACGGGGAGAACATGCAAACTCCACACAGGCGGGACCGGGGGTTGAACCCAGGTCCTCAGAACTGCGAGGCTGATGCTCTAACCAGTCGGCCACCGTGCCGCCCGCAATTTCAATCCAATTATTTTTCTAAATATAACCTAATGTAACGACTGTGTAAAGATGAAAAAAAAACACTAAATATGAATATTATTCATTAATTTATATAAAGGCATAATTTATTTTAAAATGTAGTATAAGAATAATAACATTATTAAACAATATGTTCAAAAATTATGTAACAACGTAAATTAAAATCCACAAAGGTTTTATTATATTAATGAAGTTATTCTATTAGAACTTGAAACATTAGAAATAATGTAAATATATACAAATCGAAAATAATAAAAACAAATCATAAAAATATGTATTTGGTATATTCTATATCTTTAAAAAGTGTATAGGCCTTTCAATATATACATGTAGTATATTAAATAATACCCATTTTAAATGAGCAAAAAGAATTTATAAAAAAATCTAAAAATGGAAATAAATAGTTACATGAAAATAAAACAATAATAATCACAAATGACAAAAAAATATTTAATGATATAAAAATATAATGCAATATAAAAAATAAGAAGAAATTCAATTATTTAAAATATTTATTGCAATTGAAAAGTTATTTAAAAATTAAAAAGATGGAAAAAAATATAAAAACAAACAATATCTTTGATAGAAATAGACAATATTCAGAGAACTGAAGGAGGTGTTCCTAATGTTATGGCTAGTATGTAATGTCTCTATGCTTTTACTTTGGACACACACACACACACACACACACACACAAAGAAGCCGACGAGCCATCAAGCTGATTGACAGGAAGAAGTCTTTAAAAGATGAATAGACGGCATCGATTTTTGGCCTTCATAGTTTGATGGTATTGCTGAGCGCACCGACATTGCTAACGGGACTCGCCAACACGGGCTTGGATGGGTTCCAGCTGGAGGATGCGCACGCACACGCATGTCCACACGCACGCACATTTGGTGTAGATTCAATTTAAAGCACTCGCGTCTTCCTTTCCCCACTCCGAGGCCTCGGCGGAATATCTGCTACGCTTGACAGAGCTGACGACCACTGACATGTTCTTGAATAAATGGAAAGAACACTCACACGAGCAAAGCAAAGCTCGGAGAGGTGAAGGACGGACCGACGGACGAACCAGCTGTCGTCGGTCCGGGGGGCTCGTGCGGCGCACCCTAAATTAATTAGCTTTGTTGTGGTCGGCGGGACGGCGGTGAAATGAGGAAGAGGAGGAGGAGGAGGAGTGATGGAAGGGTGCTGAGTAGGAAATGAAATTCATTAGGAAATTAGCGTCAGCACTCGGAAGGCTTGGCTAGCTCGTAAAAGTCGGCGCCAGCGCTTTTGCCGTTGAGTTTGTCCTGTTTCTGAGAACTGCTTCACATCTGCGTTGCGTGACGTCACCGATATGAACAATGGCGCTCACGCAGCTAAATATTGTGTTCAAGCTCTCAGACTCGGGGATCTACACGTGCGTGGCAACCAGCTCGAGCGGAGAGACGTCTTGGAGCGCTTTCCTCGAAGTCAAAGGTACGTGGCGGCTTTACGACGCTGAGGATTTTCGACTTTCTCAGAGTGCATTTACACTACTTGGTAACCCCTAACCCTTAACTCTAACCCCGGGTTCAGAAACGTAGTTGTTGATTTGTGTTTTGCGCTAACCCCAAACTCAACTCTAAACGAACCTTACTTCACAAGAGTAGTTGTTTACCTGTGTGTGTAGGGGGGCCGAGGGGGGCGGGGACTTTAAGTCTAACACCGCCCCTAACTAACCATAACCATAACCCAAACGTCCGCCACACAATACAAAGAGATGAAACCGGAGAGGGAACTTTATGGTGTCCCGTACCGCAGAAGCCGGCGGCGCAACGCTCACCAAGAACCACGACGACGACGAGCTCCCAGGCCCGCCCTCCAAGCCTCAGGTCACCGACGTCACCAAGAACAGCGTGTCTCTATCGTGGCAGGCCGGCTTGGTCGGCGCGTCGCCCGTCAGCTCCTTTGTCATCGAGGCCTTCAGGTTTGTGTCACCTTAACCGCTTTATAAGCTACAGTACATGCGATAAAACAGAGTTGCGTACGTTCATTGTGTTACTGTAAGTAGCACGGGCTAGCGCACTTCTTGTTTTCCTTTGCAGCCAGTCGGTGAGCAACAGCTGGCAAACGGTGGCGGATCACGTGAAGACCACTCAGTTCACCGTCAAGGGTCTGCGCCCCAACACCATCTACCTGTTCATGGTCCGAGCGGTCAACGGCCAGGGCGTGAGCGACCCGAGTCCCATGTCGGAGCCCGTCAGAACGCAAGGTGCCGTGTCATCTCCAGCCCTGATCGGCGGAGTGTTAATTTGGGACCGTCTGATTGGCAAAGGTCAACGTGGCCTTCAACGCGCGGTATCATCCTCTTCGCGCTGAAATACGGCGGAACTTTTCCAGAGGTCAAACTCCTCCATCGCAGCCCGGCCTCATTATGCCCTACACTTAAGCAATTATGGAAAATAAGCATGTCTACTTTTGGACGGTCTAACTGAGTTACGGCAGTCCCCGGTATGTTAATGACTATAACGGGGAGAAATGACTGCCTCCCGGCTCGAGAAAGATTTTATTACAATACCGGCCAGGCCGCAGTCGCCTGATTGCATTGATATGATAATCAGCCTTTCGACTAAATACCGTCAAGGCGAATGCGTGCTCTTCATCAAACGGAGAGTCCATTTAAATTTCATTCTCATGCAGGTGGAGGCTCACGAGTGATATATAGATGTGTTTATTGACACTGGCATTTTTTATTTTTTTTTCCCCAACCAAGTTTGGACCGTCTTGCATGATTGCTTTGGCTATGATTTGTGACTTTTTAAAAATAATCTTCTCCTATGAATTTTTTGTTGCCTGTAAATTAAAAACAGCCATGAAAAATAGCTGAACGTGTCAGAAAATGTCAAAGCGTCCATTTATCTTAGAGGCGCCGTTATTTTGTTAATGTGTTTGTCCAGTCTCGTCCCCATGGGTGGCCACAAGTGACTCTTTGACTCGTTTTATCAAACTTAACCCTACTTTTATGTTATTGTTCAAATCGACCCATTTTATAGTTGAATAAGCTTGAAAGAAAAACAACTTATAAAACGCATGTGGGTCTTATTGCTGTTATTTCTTCTTATTATTTTATTTATATTTATAAATTCTTGTAACAATTTATTTGTAGATAAATAAAAAAATGTTACGTAAAACTAATTGATTTAATTTCTAGTATTTGAACATTTTTGGAACAGATCAGGATTTTGACGATAGCCACTCACTGGTTTTCTCATTGGTTACAACTCTGACTGGTATAAATATAACGTCTCAAATTTAAAACAGACAGGGCTGTCTGATATTCAAGCTTTCAGGCACATTGGTAGCCAGCCCAAATACAGACACAGCTTATTGTTAGCTGCTTTGGGACTCATCATGACAGCGACGTTAAAGCAAACCAAAAACAAATGCAGACTGTGCCGTATTGTACTTCTTGGTGTCAAAGGGGCTCCATAGCAAGTAATGTAGCGATTCTCCATTTCGACTCAAACATTTTTGCAATCGACTATAATGTCATGAAAGTTGATTAATCAAGAACATCACTGATATTGTCTCAGTACAGCAGGCCAGCAAACGGGCGAGTCCGAAGTTGAGACAAAAACACGCGATTAGCGATTAGCCGACTTCGAGCTTCAAATGTCGATGCGGAGTCGGGAAGTCGACGAATCGTTTCAACCTCTATTTTCCATCTCTCTCGCCCCGCAGACATCAGTCCTCCGGCTCAGGGCGTGGACCACCGGCACGTGCAGAAGGAGCTCGGCGAGGTGATTGTTCGCTTGCACAACCCCGTGGTGTTGAGTCCCACGGCCATCCAGGTCACATGGATGGTGAGTTAACGACATTTTCACCCAATGAAGTCACTGTGGATTATCAATAGATATTGGCGTAGCGTGTCAACAGGGCGAGGTCAGCATGCCACTGAGGGTCAATTTAGTTATTTATGGTGATTACAGAATTGCTATCAAGTCAATTAAACATTGTCAACTTTGGCTGGCACGCTCAAAGTAGTCGAATTGAGGTTTATTCGTACAAATGCTGTAGGAAAAGTACTCCAATGATATGTCCTAAAACGTCCTAAAAAATACATGGTGAATGTTTTTCGTATTTTCACAGGTTAGTGTTTGGGCATACAAATTTGATTATGCTAATTAATACATGGAAAAAATAGCACATCTTTCTTGGATCCCACAATCGTCACTTCACTCGTCAACCGTTTCCAACGCATTCATTCTCGTACAAAAGAGTAGAACTTTCCTTTTAGCTCAGTCTGTGATTCATACCAAGTTCGACCTTTTTTTTCTTGCAGCTTAAAATTCTCAATGTTCAACTATTTTCAATGCATCCATTTCTGTGAGCTTTTATTTACTGGAGCATCTTTTGGGGCATTTTTGTCAGCCCCAAAAACATATTTCAAACCAAAATCTACAGTTTCTAGCTTTTTACAATGATTTTTTTTTTTTTTTTTTTTTTTTACAAAATTCTTATGAGATCAGTCTCTGACATTGCATTTGTAGTTTGGCCACCTAATAGGTTGTGCCCTTTTGGGTTTCTCATAACCCCTAATTATCCACTATTCACAGTTCATCTTATGTAGTACAAAATTGTACAACATTGTCATGATCTCCGTCTTTAAAGTTATATTTAATATGTTTTGGGGCATTTTCATCTGGGTCGGCCCATTTCTTTTCTTTTTTTTTTAATCTAAGTAAACTTTTTCATCTACTTTTAAGTCCACTCATTTTAGTGCAAAATTGTACATTAAAATGATCAGAAGCTCAATTCCTGAGGTCATATTTAGTATGTTGGAGGGCAAAGAAAAATTAAAATCTGTTTCTGCTGAATTATTTTTAGCTTGTAATCAAAAATGATTTTACAATCATTGTCGGAGAAAATTGTGTAAGACACACAAGGTCAGTCATATTCAGTATTTTGGTGGTATTTTTTTTAAATCAGGTTCTGCCTAAAAAAATAACAACTAAACACAAACTAGTGGTAAATTATGTCTATAGCAGAACCAAAATAGAAATATATATAGAAACATCTGGTTGTTGATCAATCTTGTTTTGATTACCCGAGATGCATTATCTTTCTGACAGAAATGAATGTTTATGGGAATAAAGTGTTTAGCAAACAGTATTTTTCCTGCTACGATACGATGCATTTATCTTGCTTTCTCCACCGTATGTGCATTTCACGGCATCAGCGTATTCTGTCGCATGAGACGCATTGCCGAGCAGCTACAAATTCGTCTAACGAGATTTTTTTTTTCTTTCTTTTTTTTTAATTATTTGTATAAATCACTCAGGTCCATACGCACACACAGATGCATCTATTATTGATGTGTGTGTGTGGGGGGGGTTCCATTTCCAAACGCGCGCCACATTAGCAAATTTCCTGCTGACATGTTTATTTACCCAAGTAATAAGTCTCACCTCAGGACTCACAGATCTAATTCAAGACGAAGGCCTCTCGCCTTTTTTTTTTTCCGAACAACGACAACGTCCAATCAACGCAAAATGCGACTGCCCTCATCAATCAGGCTGCGACGCGCCTCCTGTAAACAGTGACAACCTCCGCTCAGAGAGCTTTTATATTCCCAAATCATTCCATTAATAAGTCAGCCGATCCCATTTCACTGATTTACTCTGGCCCAAGAAAAACATCTGTTTAATATATCATTTAGAAAGCCGGGCTTTTGCTTGTACTGTTAACAAGCCATTATGATAAATGATGCGACCATTGCCCTGGTGCACCGAGCAAGGTGGGGGGGGCGTTAAATTTGGTTGTGGGGGGGGTCTGGCTTCTTGTCTTTATTTAATGGCACACATTTGCGATTATCATCGCTGTGACATTCCCAGTCGGTAGGTGCTGCTTGGTATTTACGTCCTTCAAGGTGGCGTTACGGAGTACCGAAGAGGAGGTAACTCGTAAGGGCGGGCGGCGGGCGTTAATGTCAGGGCGTTCATTAAGCTAAGCGTAGCTGTAGCCGGTGATAAAAAGTGCCCATTAAATTAGCAACGGCCACTAAAGTGTAGTGAAAGCAATTCAAGGGAGTACATGGCCACAGAAAACGGTCTCGTTTTAATATGGCCACCTTCAAAGGGCATATTATGTTCCCCCCCCCCACAATTTAAAACAGTTCCCAGGTGTCTTCATAACACGTGAGCAACCGAGATTGTAATGATTTTGAACATGGATCGTATTGGATATTTCTATCAGATCATATTGTTTGCGCTTTTATCCACACATGAGCTACTGTCACCATCTTTAGTTCCAAAGGTTGCATCCTGGTCAATAGCGTCTAAATTGCCTTGGAAACTATGTTTTTGTGAAGCGGTGGTGTAAGTCCAAACAATATTTCATGAAAGATGATAAATAACATTCATTTATACGACTGTGAAGATGAACTTGGAACCAAGCTAAAGCGTTACTTTCTTTCTCAGTTTTCTACCAATCTCATAACGTCACTTTTGTTTCATGGGCACGACCATCTTGGAAATGGGTGTTGGCACGGTGTTGCACTAATGGATCAGAAAAAGTGCCGAGTGCAATAAAGGACTGCCACCCGCTGTACAGTATTTGTCCAAATTGGAACGTAACCTTGATTGAAAATTGGAACTCAGCCTTTTCTTTATTCATTTCTACTATTGATTTAAAAATGGCAAAAATTTACTTTGCCCACTCAAGGTCTCAGCGACCCAATGTTGAAGAAACCTTCATCAAAATACCAAGGACTAAGAACTACGTCAGTGGTTCCAACCTCTATGATGGTTAAGAGTGGGTGTTCTTTACCTTTAAGTTTTTTGTACTTCAACCGAACACTAGCAAGAACTTTTATTAAGACACTTGGGAACTGTGCAAGCACGGAGCAGAGATTCAAACACTGAACCGAAGAACTGTGCAGATCTGCTAACCACTCTCCCAATTTGCTGCCAAAATGGACAGTACATCCCTTTTAGATGTCTTCGACCAATGTTTGCCGCTTCCTTCAGGTGGACCGCCAGTCCCAGTTCATCCAAGGCTACAGAGTTCTGTACAGGCAGACGTCAGGGCTGCCCTCGCCGGGACACTGGCAGACGCAGGACGTGAAGGTCCCGTCGGAGCGCGGCGTGGTCTTGTCGTCTCTGAAGAAGGGCATCGTGTACGAGATCAAGGCGCGGCCTTACTTCAACGAGTTCCAAGGCATGGACAGCGAATCCAAGACGGCACGAACCACCGAGGAAGGTACGGCGATGAGCGATGCGCTTCGTCGCGGCATGTGACGGCTGAGTCATGACCACCCGAGGCTGGCGTTTGTCATATCGCTCGGATACTGAGACAAAATATGTGTTTTTTTGCCTGCCGCGCCTTTTTTGGGGGGATTGTTTACGACTGCGTGTATCCCGACTCCTAATCCATCACCCGGCAGACGTGGGCCCGAGGTGCGATCGGAGCACGCACGCACTCTGTCGTGTGGAGATGATGGGCGCGTTTGATTCGTACAAGCTTTGACAAGGCCACATAGCGGCGTGGCACACAAACAAACAAGTCCGTGCACGGCGGAATTTACTCTTATGACCCAAGCCGGAAATTGCTTTGTGAAGTAAAGTTTATACAGAACAGCAGAATCCCACAGCGCAACCACGCCACGACCGTACTGATGATAAAACTTGCGGACCAAAAAAAACAGACTACTACTGGAATTCCCATGAAATATCCTGGTGACCTCCCGAAATTACTTGGTAGTCCTCTGTAGAAAGTGAGAAAAAATAGCCCCTGACACCAGTTTCATCCATCCACGCGAAATTAAGTAAGTCTATCAATAACAAGGCGCACGAAAAATTCTCCAAGTTAGCCGTATTGGGCGAATTGAATGGCTCTTACTTTGATGAAATCCTTTTGAGGATTCGTCGAGATGAGCCCTAATCGGAAGAAGGTAGAGTATACCGAACAGATGGCTAGCTTTTTTGCCTAATTTTAGCAGGCAATGACATCAATGTTCGATGATCATTTCGAGAAAAATAAATACAGTAAAACAAATCGACAGCCGTTTCTCCAATCGAAACAAAATTTGGTGGACCTGTCCGTCATAACTGGATGTATGGAAAAGTCTGTCATGTGAAATCGTGTTGATCATTTTGAAGATTCGCCATCAAAAAGGTGCGGGCAGGGCTGTTCATTGTTTTTGAATGAGAGGCCTTTTGTCGGGCAAAATGAGGACTATTAGAACTCTCTACATTGTACAGGTGCACCTAATATTGCAGTTATTTTTGCTGTGGTAGTGTCATATTTGCGATCAGGTTAACCACGCCTAAATGTGGCCTCACATATCACACTACTTCTTCTCCAAAGTCATGGAGTCGAATCCTCTGGCGATAAAGAAGTAAATGCTAACTTCCTTTAGCATCAGCAGAAGGTGAAGCTCTCTATTTTCCGCTCAATTTAAATCTCTCCAGAGGGATTTGACTTGGAAATAATAGTTTTCCGCAACCCAAATGAGTTTTAAGTACATTTTATTTATTTGTTTTAGTTTTAGTTTTATTTTTTTTGCTGATGCGAAATAGATCCTACGAGAGCAACTTGCTATCGCCCCCTCAAGGAACATTGCGGTATTTCCGGACTATTTGTCAAATATGTCTTCATCACGGTGGTTTCATGTCCTGAATGCAGGGGAATTTCCAAACATGTTTTTTGGCCCCGCTCCTAAAAACTCACTCATATAATTGTACTGTTACGGTTGTGCGTGAACTGAATCGGTCATGGCTGCTCCCTGCTGTCAATTAGCCTTCTCTTGCTTATCATGCAGGCTCATGCTTGTAGCAAGTCTTTTTTGTTATGTTGGCATGTAGGCAAAGTTGACTCTTTTTGTTTTCTGACTGTGGTGGATATTCAAGTGACTTCTACGATGTAACGTTGTTGTCAGATGCTAACGCTAATCCATGCATCCACCAAATCTGCAGCTCTGAAGACTGGATCGATCACGATGGCTTTAATTATACTTTATGGTAGTACATTGCGTGCCTGATGCTGCATGTCGCTGCCTTACTAACTTTGGATTAATTCTAGTAGTTCTATTTATTTCTATTGTGCACGGTAGTGCTTGTCAAGAGGAGCGTTCACATTAATCATGACAAATACATCACAAACGCACGTGTCCATAAATAAATGTTTAAAAACCAAGCAGTTTTGTACGGTTAAATGCAAATACATTGAACATTAAAGTTAAATACAACTGAACGGTACTTAGAGAGTGATTCGTTCATGCGGCACTCTCCCCCCCCCCCCCCCCCCCCCCACACAGTTGTAGACCTGTTTATTTCGATTGTGCAGGGTTGCAGTTGACCTGTATACACGCCATGAAATCATCACTTTTCCATTACATGTGGCCTTAAATGATACGGAGTGTTCTGAAAAATTCCCAGAACAGACCTAGAAGTGATCGTCAGGTTGTTCTCAGGACGAAGGCCATTTTCGCCTCACCACATGGGGGCTTGCGTGCGTTGTTCACATTCCGTCATGGTGACAGGTCCATTTATTCCCGGCCGCCCTTCCTCCAAGGGACCGTATCTCCGGTAGCAGCCAGCGTGCCGACCGCTGTAGCGAAGCTGTCGTCAACACGTAACAAAACAGCCAAGAGAAAACCCGCCAACCCGCCTCCCCCAAGGCCTCCGGAACCTGCGTGTCACAGCTATGACCAGCGGAGATAACTCTTGCCGCTTTAGCTCTATCTGCATCTCGGCCCCTCGGAGAGATTGACCGTTTTCTATTTCGGTCCTAACCCCCCCACCGCACCCCCAGCCCCCGCCACCAAACCTGCTCCGAGCTGATAGGCCGTACGAGCTCGTAGCCCCGGTCTCCTTTGAGACACTGGTTGAAGATGGATGGAGAAGTCAGGTTTTGGAGTGATTAAAACTCAGCGCTGAACATTAGGTTGCACTCTTACAGATTTCCCTCGGAGTGGATTTGGGCGGACGGGGGCTCGCTATTCGTTCTGTAGTTTTGTAAAGAGGGAAGTCGTAGCTCGCGGTGGCGTCTGATTCTTATTTCCCAAGATGGTCCTTTGGAGTGCAAGCAGAGATTAAATCGAGCCCTCGCGCACACTTTGTCGTGGCGAATTCACACAGCGATCATCAAAGTTTGACGGCATGCTCCGCCCACATTCGATAGTGCATGCAAAAAAAGCTGTGCAATTTAGCATCATCCCTTTGTCTAAGACGGCGGGGCGGGGGCCACATTTGATTTAAAAAGTTTATTTTAAAAAGGCTAAAAAGGAAAATACGTGAAATAGTTGAAATAATAATAGCATTCCTTTGCAATTTTCAATTGATTAACGAGTGATGAATGAAATGAAAATAAAAGCTGTGACATGTATCTGTTAAGTTGTTTATTTGACTAATTAACAAAATGAAGACAAATTGTCTTGATTCATGCCACAAATATGACAGGACTCTCGATAATGTGACTGCTTGGTGGGCCGGATTGAAGAATGGAGCAGAGCTCGGAAGTCTGATTCAATTTGAGACTCATTCAAATGGAATACGCCCAAAAAGGCACACCAGGCACTTTTGTTCACTTTATAGGTTATTTCCAGTTGTTCTGTTTATTTCTGTTGTACTGGGAGTGTACTAGAGCTGCAGCTATGGAATATTGTATTATATTGATTGGTTTCGCGTTATTAACACAAAATCATGTACGTTACAAGTGATGTGCAGGCATTATTTTTGTCCAATTGGGGTCGCCATTCTCACGTTCTGCTGCAGTATCTGTGACTTTTGAGTGTGTGCATCTTTGAAAGGCGGGGCCTGTCCTGGTGAGTGACGTGGGCGTCAGGGAATGGCAGTGAGCTGACTACGGAATTTTGTGAGTTGTGCCCATCGGCAGCTCGTGGGTGAATGTGCTCATTATTACCTTTGTTTTCTTACCGTTCGTTCACTAAAGAGATCGAAAGTACAGAACGGCTGTGTCTATGCTTGACCGATTGTGGCAGTATTTCTAATGTTAGCGAACATCAATATGTTACCTTCTGTGTTTATTGTACTGTAGTCGTCCTGCTGTGATATTCATTGCAGTTTATCTTTTGTTTAAAATGTGAAATGACCCCAAACTTTGGACATGCTCTGTCTTTAACTGACTCTCCACCTGTCGTGCTGCCATCGCGCCGACCTATTTCTGCACCGAGAATAAAAAAGAAGTCTTGCGATGCATCGAGCCAGGGATTTTGCTTCGACCTTTCTTTGTATTCAAGTGAAGTAATCGTAGCCCTAAAGCATACCGTTGACTTTTCTCAACTTTCTGGATTATTTCCATTGTTACTCTTCACTTCTATTGTGCAAGGTGGTGGTTGTCATGGATAACCGCCGCAGCCTGATTCTCATCCCTCGCGGGCGCTGCGGCCGGCTCATTTGCGTTGATGCCCACACATCAGCAACTGGCATTCCCCCGTGTGTGTGAGCGTGTGCGTGCATATGATATGATTTGTTTGTATTTCTTCATTATCCAGCGCGGCGGCGAGAGACAGGAGGTCACATTCGCGGCCGCCATACATCACGCTGCTAATGGCTCTATTAGCGCCCCCTCTGAGGGCGGCCACTAATGAAAAATGTGAATTGTTTAGCACAAATATGCATGATAATAAGCCGCTAAATCATTCATACCATTAACTTTGAACGACATTGCCCACGATGCCCGCCGCACGCCGAGCCCCGCCGCTGCGTCACCTGGATTTAATGCGGCCGTTTGATCAGATTCTTCCCGGGTAGATTGTTTCTAATCAGGTTGAGGTGGCGGGTTCATAACGGGGCCCATTCATCTTGGGAAGCCGTGGCCGGTGGCGCTGAGGGATGAGCAGAGATTTAGCGGGTGACAAGTGCCATTTTGGATGGAGGCGAGGTGAGCGAGAGGCAGCGTGCGAGTAATTGACCTGTCAGTATTCGGAGCTGCGCTTCCGCCCCGCTGCGGAAATGAGAAAACATTATTTTTAATACTTTATTCTGCGGCAAACTGCTTTTTGTTTTCCCGTTTGTGATAAAAAAACAAGAGTTGGAAGGTGGCGATGTAAGCCCGCAGGGATCGGCGTACAAGGCGGAAGACAGCGAACCCCCTACGAATAGAAAGGGACCGAGCCTTGCCGCCATAATAAAAATCCGCGAGGAATTTACCGCCACCCAAGAAGGGTTGTAACTGCCGATAGATGCCACAAGATGACCGAAAAGCACTCTTGTTCTTTTACAAAATGCTATGGCTTGACTGAATGAAGCTCCTCCCCTCCGTTCAACATAGTTGCTTGGCACCAAAATGCCACCAGATGGTGCCAAAGCTAAATGTATCTGTTAGACATGGCTTTGGGCTGAGCACAAAGTTGCTCATAAGAATGTTTTTCAGTGAATAACGGAGGGAAATGTGCCAAATCAGAAATTATGCGAATTTGCGACTACAGTGCAAAATACATGCGGGGGGGGGGGGGGGGGGGGGGTCACAGTCAAGTGGCTGTGCGTGACTAAATAATTTCCTAGTGTTTCGTGTTGTTGAACTGTATTTGTACTGTACATTACATGAGCCAAATATACCAGACTGTGGCTGAGTGCAAGTACGTCCAAACCGCTTGTTTGATTTTCTTGTTCTTCTTGCAGCCCCCAGTGCGCCCCCTCAGCAGGTTACAGTCCTCACCGTGGGAAACCAGAACAGCACTTCTATCAGCATCTCCTGGGACCCCCCTCCGCCGGACCACCAGAATGGTATCATCCAAGAGTACAAGGTTAGTTTATCATTTGCCACATCACATTTGCCACATCACAACACATTTAATTGTGTAAAATGCAATCAAATCGGGAAGTGAGTGAAGTCGCTGGCTTCGGAATCATTCACTCGTTTCCTCATCATTCGAAAAAGAAATGAACAAGAATTGGGAAATTTATCTGAGAGAAAGAAACAAAGTAAAGTAATAGAGTAATCAGCAACTAGGCGAATCCACGGGCGCTGAGTATGCATCGAGTTGGGATTTGGGAAATGGCGAACAATTCCAAACAGCCTTTGACTTCTGTGTCCCTTGATTTTCTTCTTCTTTGGCTCCAGATCTGGTGCCTCGCGAACGAGACGCGCTTCCACGTCAACAAGACGGTGGACGCCGCCATTCGCTCGGTGGTGGTGGGCGGGCTGCAGGTGGGCATGGTTTACCGGGTGGAATTGGCCGCCAGCACCAGCGCGGGGGTGGGGGTCAAGAGTGAACCCCAGTCCATCGTTATCGGTAAGGACTTTGGAAAAATATTACGATTGTACTTCTTTTGATTTTCAGAGGGTTAGGGTTTTGAATTTGGTTATCAAGGTTAGATTAGGCTTTCAAAACAGGTTTAAGGTTCCACATTTGGGTTTCAAGCCAAGGTTAGTGTTTTAAAATATAGTTTCAGGAGAGGATTAGGGTTTCCAGTTAGGGTGTCATGTCTGCATTCATGTTTGAAACAAGGTTTAGGGTTTCGAGTAAAGGTTTAGGTTTTTAACGTGGGGTTTCAAGCCATGTTTATGGTTTTTAATACGGGTTTTAAGCCTAGGTTAGGGTTTCAAACAAGGATTAGAGGAGGAAGGTTTGAAGCCAGGATTAGGGTTTCAAATTAGGGATTCAAGACAAGGTCAGGGCTTCAAATTGGGGTTTCAAAACAAGTTCAAGGTTGCAAGCCTGAGTTAGGGTTTCAAACAAGGGTTATGGTTATAAATAAAAATTTTGAGTCAAGATTAGAGTTTTCGAGTAGGGTTTCAAGCCTTGGTTAGGGTATCAATCAAGGTGCAATGCTTCAATATGGGGTTTCAAGCCATAGTTTGGGGTTTAAAAGTAGGGTTTAAAACCTTGGTTAAGGCTTCAAACAAGCGTTAGGGTTTCAAATTAGTGTTTAAAGGGGTTAGGGTTTCACAAAAGGGTTAGCGTTTCAAAATAAGGTTTAGGCATTCAAAATAAGGTTTCAAACAAGGGTTATGGTTTTAAATTACGGTTTCAAGACAAGTTACATTTCCAAAGTATGCCTTTCAGCCTGTTTTAGGCTTCCAAACAAGTTTTAAGCAATTCTAAGCCAGAGTCAGTAGGGTTTCAAGTAAGTACTGTAACGCCTCAGTCGACATGTGTTCTTCCATTTGGCTGTGACTTACATTTCCCTCTTAAGCCCTGCCTCCTGAGATCAAATATCAGGTGTACCTAATGAAGTGTCCAATGAACCTGTATGCTTCCGTGCGCCTCCCTCTTTATTATTATGATCCATAACTCACGCCGTAGTCGCGCTTATTTCCCCAGCGTCGCCCCCCATAATCCGTTTATAAAAGCACAGCCTTGCGTGCGCCTCGCGTCTACGCGGTCAGCACGTGACGGGAACCTCTGCAGGGGGGGCCCGAAAAAGCGTCGAGATGGGGGGGGGGGGCGCGCCGGATCGATACGTCCTCGCTCGCTCTCTCGCTTTCATTTTGGCGTCGTCGCTGTGTTTTAGCAGCGGTGGAGTGAATTAGAGGCGCAGCTTGGCAAACAAGCAGCTCACCTGGGGGTTTTCTTATAAGCTTTGTCCGTTTTTCTTTGGGTTTTTTTTTTTTTTTTTTTTCCGCCAGCGTTATATTTTCCCTGCACATCCTGCCGCATCCGTGTCGCACTCCTTCGGTCGATATCGTTCACGGAAAATCATCACACGTTCTTTGAGGTTAATCAATGTCCTGACTCCCATCTCCAGCGGCGCGAGATTACATCTGCGCCATACCGTACCGATGCGAGAGCCGCATCCAAAACTACAGTTGTTGCAAAGTTGTTGTCTGTGAACTCAACACGCATCACAGTTGGGTTTTTGAGCCGGGTTTCAGGTTCGTGTTTCGATTAAGGCGTTCAAGCCAAGGTCAGGGTTTTCAATTAGGGTTTCAAGACAGGAGTGCGGTTTCAAATGAGGTTTCAAGATCAGGTTTGGGTTTCAAAGTCGTGTTTTAAATCTGGGTTAGGGTTTCAAACAATGGTTGGGCTTTCAAATGAGGGCTTTAAACCAAGGTTAGCGTTTTAAATTGGGGTTTTAAAGTCGAGAGAAGGATTTCAAACAAGGGTTTGGGTTTCAAAATAAAAAAACATTGAAGCCAATGTGAGGGTTTCAGATTTGAGTTTTAAGCCCTGGTTGTGGTTTCAAAGAAGGGGTAGGGTGTCAAGGGTTTGAAGCCAGCTTTAGGGTTTCAAACAAAGGTAAGGGTTTCAAGATAGAATAGGATTAGGGTTTCAAACAAGGGTTAGGGTTTTAAAGTCGAGATCTGGATTTCAAAATGAAAAAAATATCAAGCCAACGGTAAGTTTTCAAATTAGCGTTTAAGACCTGGTTACGGTTTCAAACAAGGATAGGGTTTCAAAGTAGGTTCTCAAGACAACTTTAGGGTTTCAAATTAGGGTTTCAAGTCAGTGTTAGAGTTGCAAAGTAGGGTTTTGTGGCAGAATTAGGGGTTCAAAGTGGGCTTTCAAGTCAGTTTTATGATTTCACATGAAGGTTTTAAGGCAGGGTTTGTGTTTCAAAGTAGGGTTTCACACCAGAGTCCGAGATTGAATGTAGGGCTTTGGGCCAGTCAAATTAGGGCTTCAAATTTGGGATTAGGTTGCAAACCAGATGAGGGTCTCAAGCAAGGGTTAATGCTTGAAATTTGAGTTTCAAAGAAGGCTTACAGTTTCAAATTAAGATTTCGAAGTTCAAAGTCAGGTTTCAAGTCAGCAAGGCCTCAGTCGGCATGCATTCTTGCACAGCGGCACGACCGGCATTTCTCTCCTGCTGCCGTCGTCTCGCGCTGCATTTCAGTGACTCGGACGCCCTTCCCCACTCACACAGGCAAGGCCTTCCAGGACGTGATCATCCACGGCAACCGCAACAACAGCATCACGGAGCAGATCACCGACGTGGTCAAGCAGCCCGCCTTCATCGCCGGCATCGGCGGCGCCTGCTGGGTCATCCTCATGGGCTTCAGCATCTGGCTGTACTGGCGCCGGAAGAAGAGGAAGGGCCTGAGCAACTACGCAGGTCGGGACCTTCGACGCCTTTTAAAAAGCGCCACGTTACACGCGTCGCAATTAATCGATTCATCGACAGCTAAGCCGTCGTTAAAATGGTCTTGTTGATAATTGATTAGTCATTTAAAGCCATTGTTTCACTTAAAACTGTCCAAATCCTCTGATGAAAGCAGACTGATTATTTCTGGGGTCTCATCAAAAGAAGACTTCTTCTTTTATTTTGGGAAAAAAATGATCAACCTTTTCCCCTGTTGTCTGACTAATCGATTAATGGCAAAACAAAAATACTAGTCGGTTTGATCCGCTCCAAAAATAATCGTTATTTGCAGCCGTCGTGTAAATAACATGGAATTGACAAGTAGTTGAACCTGAAGCAGTCTTAGGAGTGGTTATCAAAGTAGAAGCGTGAATTCGTACCCAGGAAGTCGCTCTCAGTTTCCAAAAAGGTTGCTGAATGCAACATCACTCCCTCCCGGGTGATATTGACGAATTGTTCCTTATTTGGTTCGGTTTAACCATCAAACAATACCCAATAAACAACAGTAAACGGTTCAAAAACAGTCATCAGGAAGAAAAAAAACAAAACTTGAATGCAAAATACTTTTTTAAAATCCGATTATTTGAAAATCACTGGAATAATCGATAGTATATCAATTCTAAAAATATTTCAACGTGACAGCTCCAGCACCATGGCAGCTTGTGCGATGCTCCTCATTTGTGTTTGTGGCGTTTTTGTGTTTTCTTCAGTTTTGACGCCGCTTTTGCGTGGCCTCTCGGCTGTGGCCGCTTGGCTGGCTTTTGGCTTTGTCCTAAAACGGCCCAACAGGAAGCTTTCAGGGGGTTTGAAGTTGATGTTCAAGACCGGCTTGGGGTTTCATACCCGGATTATGGTTTCAAAGTCGGGTTACGAGTCAGGGTCGGGGTTTCAAATGAAGGTTTGAAGCCTGGGTTCAGATTTTCAAAGTAGGGTTTCCAGTCAGGGTTAGGGGTTCAACCTAGGGTTTCAAGAAGGGATGTGCGAGGACTACTGATATCCGTAGTATCGGTTTCGGACCTATATCGGCCTTATTTGAAGGTATCGGGTACTCGTGAACGCTGCCCATATGAGCCACCGGTACCGGTATCGATCTGAAATAAAAAGTGGAATCCAACACCCCTCGTTTCAATACTTAGTTAGGGTTTCAGTGTAAGCTTTGAAGTCTTGTTAGGGTTTCAAAGTAGGGGTTTCAGGGCGGGGTTACGGATTCAAGTTAGGACTTCAACCAAGAACTATGATTTCAAATTGGGTTTTAGATTGGGATTCAAGTCACAGTTAGGGTTTCAAGTTAGCGTTTCAGCATAGGGTTTCAAGCCCAGTCAGAGCTAAGGTTTCAAATTAAGGTTTCATACAAGGCTTTGGGTTTCAGGCCGTCGTTAGGGTTTCAAAGTAGGGTTTGCAATCCAGTTTTAGGGATTCCAGTTACAGTTTCAAGCAAGAAGTAGGAATTAAAATAGATGTTAGCGTATAAGATTCGGGTTTCAAGACAGGGTCAGGGTTTCACATTCAAGGCTCAAACCCTGCTTAGTGTTTCCAACTAGTGTTAGGGTTTCAAATTAGTGTTTCGACCCAGAGTACATTCGGAACCACACCTCGGTTGACTTGCGTTGGATTGTCTTGTTCACACCTGACCAAACAAAGCAAAACTCGAATCGACACGCGAGCCTTCACCCTTAGCCGAGCCTAGCACCCCCCGCCCTCACCGCCCTCGCCACCCCTTGCCACCGTCAGCAGCCGCATAGCAGCCACCCCCGCCCACCTCACGCAAAGCAGCGCTGACCTCTGCAGGCTTTTAACACACAACCTCTCTGTCTTCTTGTTTTGCAGTTCAATCCTTCACCTTCACCCCTGCAGGTACTGTTCATTTGTCCCGTCCTGTCACCGCCACCCCCTTCTGCCCGCTTATTCAATACGCCAGGCTAATGGGCATGGCTAATGCTAATCTGACAGACTACAACTCAGGGGTGGGCAAAGTATGACCCGGTGGCCCACGTACGGTCTGCTCCGTTCTTTAATCCGACCCACTGTGTATTTATTCAAAACTCCTCTAATATTTGTTGCATTAATTGAGTCATTTACCTATAATTGTTTACATAAAATGCATCTATTCATTTTTTAAAAAGATTTTGTATCCATTTATGTCATTAAATAATCGGTTGCTTGATTTATTGGGAAAAATAAAAGTACATATGTAAACGTAGTTTGCAAAATGCACATTTTGATGTTAATTGTACATTTATTCTTGGTTAATTATAGTCAAATGTATTGTAAACCATTTTTTAAAGAATAATATTTTATGATTTATGTAAACTAATTTACATTTAGGCAGCACGGTGTGGAGTTTGCATGTTCTCCCCGTGCCTGCGTGGCTTTTCTCCGGGCACTCCGGTTTCCTCCCACATCCCCAAAACACGCAGGGTAGGTTAGCTGAAGACTCTAAATTGCCCGTTGGTGTGAATGCGAGTGCCAATGGCGGTTTGTTTCTATGTGCCCTGCGATTGGCTGGCGACCGGTTCAGGGTGTACCCCGCCTCCTGCCCGAAGTTAGCTGGGATGGGCTCCAGCACTCCCGCGACCCTTGTGAGGTTAAGCGCCTCAGAAAATGGATAGCTGGATGGATGGATTTTACATTTAAAGTATTTTTTTTTTAACCTCACCTACAAATGACCTGGCCCATCTGTCTTTTATTTTATTTTATTTTTTTTGCGGCGCATAAACGACAAAATGTTTGCCCACGCCTGCTCTCAAGTGACATTTTTAAATCATAGATTTCTGATTGATTCGGACCCAAAAGCCTTGCAAAGTCTCTCGTATTTGTCTGCATACTTTGTTTGTTTGTTTTTGTGTGTTGCGGCCAGTGGTGGTGGATTAAAAAAAAACACACACACACACACACAAACTAACTAAAAACATATTTAATTTTGTTCTGCATCACAGTGATAGCAAAGAATCCAGTTGATTCATTATCTTAAATTTTAAAAAGAAATGCTAGCTAGCAAGCTTAGCTCAAACTTAATGCCTACTTTTTTTATTGGTTCACATGGTGCCGGGATCAGCTGTTGCCAGGCAGAAGTAGTGGCGGCAAATCATTTTTCTCCCCCAAAATCCAGACTGAAATCACTTTCAAATCACAATTACTTTTAACTTTTGACTTATGTTATATTTTTTTTCACATTTGTTGTACTTTTTCTTTCTTCTTTATCTACTTATTAGATATATATTTACTTAATTAAAATATTTTAGGTGCCTTTCATTACTCAATGTTACTTTACAGGAATAAAAGAACAATTTATGATGAAAAAATATCTATAATATATATATATTATCGTCGGCACTAGTCATGCCATCCGAGGTCGTCTTAAAGCAGATTATAAAATTAAACAGTGCAGAAATGAATAATAATCAATGCAAAATGGCCGCTAAACATTTCAGCGGTTGATCGCTGTTTTTAAAATCTATTTCTCCGAAGCAGAAAACACGGTCGGGTGTAGCAGGAGGTGATTTTTCCAACGTTAGTCTGAAGAGCGGCTGCGCTCTTCCCCGTCTTGACAATAACTTGACGCATTGCGACCGTCCTGTCTCGGCCTCCGAAAACTGTCAGCTCGAGAAGGTAAATGATTGAAATTTATCCCGCTGACGATGTCCCGCCTGATGAAAAGGGATCCATCTGCATTCGTAGTGGGATGAGGCGCTTAAGGTTTCATGTTAGGGTTTGAAGAATGGGTGAAAATTTAAAATTAGGGTTTCAAGCCAGGGTGAAGATTTCAAATTAGGGTTTCAAGCCAGAGTTAAGATTTCAAATTCGGGTTTCTAGCCAGGGTGAACATTTCCAGTTCGGATTTCAAACCAGGGTTAAGATTTCAAATTGGGGTTTCAAACCAGGATTAAGGTTTCAAGTTAGTGTTTCAAGATAGGGCGAAGGTTTCCAATTAAGGTTTCAAGATTGGGTGAAGGTTTCAAGTTAGGGTTTGAAGCCAGGTTTAAGGTTTCAAATTAGGGTTTCAAGCCAGGGTGAGGGTTTGAAGATATGATTTCAAGACAGGACGAGGCTTTTGAAATCAGGTTTCTAGTCTGGGTTAGGCTTCAAATTCGTGTTTCAACTTCAGGTTCAGGTTTACAGTTAAGAGTTTCTAGCCCGCAATATGGTTTCAAAGTCGAATTTGTTGCCTGTACGAGACTTTCCAAGTAGTTGTTGGGTCCGGTGTTGGTGTTTCAAAATACGGTTTCAAGACATGCTCGGGGTTTGATGCTGAAACAGATGCTCCTCGAATCCTGCTTTGATGTTGTGACTTTGAACAAGTGTTGACAGTCACTCTCGTCGCCTGATGTTGGAGTTTCCCTTTCCTGTGTGGCCCCCAGAAACGAGACCCACCCCGGGGTGGGGGTCGCGCTCCGGCTCGCACTTGTTGCGACATCACCTCGAAGCGAGCGCAACGCCTTCTGCGGAGGAATGTGCCGCACACACTCTTTCATCTGCGTGTGTTGAACACATCGGAAAATCAGTTTCCGAAGTCTCGAAGCCCCTCAAGCGCTTCCAACACAAACACACGCACACAAGCCATGGCTAAGGTTTCGAGTGAGGCGTTAAAATAATGCTCTTCAGAATTCAACAAAAGTTGGGGTTTCCAAGTAAGGTTTCAAGCCAAGTTTAGTGTTAAATAGTAGGCTTTCAATTTAGGTTTTCAAGTTAGGGGTAGGGTTTGCAGGCAGCGTCTCCAGTCAAGGGTTGGGTTTTAAGCTGGAGTCTGAAACAAGCATGAGGGTTTCAAGATAGGGTTAGGGTTTTCAACAAGGATTAGGGTTTCACAGTAGGGTTTCAAGCCAGGGCTGGTGTTACAAAGTGGGCTTGCGGTCCAGGGTCAGGCTTTCAAATTTGAGTTTCAAGCCTGGGTGAAGGTTTCCAAGTTGGGTCTTAAATCAAAATTAAGGTTTTAAAGTTGGGTTTCAAGGCAGGGTCAGGCTTTCAAGGAGAGCATTTCAGTCCGGTACGAGAGTTTCAAAGCAGGTTTTAGCGTTTCAAGCTTGGCTTGGAGTTTCAAAGTCGGGTTGCAAGTCAGAGTAGTAGCGTTTCAGGTCAGGGTTAGGGTTTCAAATCAGGGTTCGGGTTTTGAATGAGCGCGTGCGGTAACGTCTGGATGCCGTTTCGTCTTCCCGAGACGTCTAATGCAGCTTACCTCAATGCGGCCCCTCAAATTTCCGACACTTTGATTAATAATCCTGCTGCATTTTTTAATCTTTTCTTTCTTTCTTTTTTTTTTTCTTAGATTTAATCATACACCTGCTGATAATAAGCCAGCAGCAAAAAATAAGACCAAATGAGTTTCGCTTGTCATGTCCTTGAGTAACACATGCAAAGCGATAATCACCATGCTCATTATTGTTCTTGTTTCTTTTTTTTGTTTTGTTTTGTTTGTTTGTTTTTAATATATTGACTGAAGACAGTTGTAGAAATTGAATCTCTTTCTCCCGCTGTAGTGACGTTCCAGAGAGTCGACGGCGGCCTGATGAGCAATGGGAGGTGAGTAAAAAAAAATTTTAAAAAAAAATGAAAAAATAAAACAGAAGACGTGGGTCCAAAAGTACAAAACATAAAATCATTCTTAATAAATGTTGAATAGAGTAAATGTAAAGAAAAGTGATACAAATGTAAGTTGATATACATGTATTTTAAAATAAGTTCATATATACTGTATTTTTCAAAGCCTTATGTCATATCAACAACAAAATAAGTACATAAATATTGAAATATACAAGTCAATTTATCATAGAAATACGTAAATACATATTAAAATAACAAAAAATAAATAAATAAATGAAATCGAAGTAAAGCTATTTATATAATGACAATTTACTACAAACAACTACATATACACACTGTATTTACAAATAATAAAAATGACAAGGTAAATATACTATATACTATAGTAAAAATGTCCAATATGTAAATAGGCTATATAATGAAAAATACATAAATACAATATTACAATTTTTTATTTTTGTATAAATTTATTACATTTTAATAGTTAATTAGTAAGTCAAAATAAAATGTATTTTAAAAATAAGTGCTCCAAATAAAATAAAAGTAAATATCCTTTATAATATAGTTTAAATGTCAATATATGTGGAAAGGTTTTTAAATTTGTAAATGTACAAGAAACCTTTCAATATTTTACAATGAAATAAAAGTAACTATATATCATAAATTATTATTGTTCATATTATCATTTTTCAGAATAATTAAATATATCGTAAAACAGACATGAGAAAATTATTTTATTTTTTGTGTATAAATTAAGCACTTAAAGGGTTTTTTTAAATGCAATCAATATTTACCATTGCTGCATCTCTCTCTCACTTTGTAACATGTAACAAGCATTTAAGCATGGATTGAAAAAGTTTATTTGAAAAAGTGTTTTGTCAAATATTTTTAATGTACTCGAAACTATTTTCTGTCTTTCACCGAATGGCTTGCAGAGTGTTAAATATGCTGTGACGAGTGGAAGTACCAACGCAACGGGCACAGGAAGTGTTCACAGTTGCCGGGTTAGGAGGCCACAAAACTTTGCCTCGTCCCGGCGCGCTGGCAACCCTCGCTTACGCCACTGCTCAGCACGAACAAAAAGCGCAAACTGGCGCAGTGACGTCTTCATGACTCCGTTTGTCGTCGTCCGCACGTTGCGACGCAACATATCCCCAACACGCCGCCACGAGGAGCCCGACAGCGAGCTGCCTTCCAGCCACGCCACGCACACGTTTGTGCTCCGTTCAACTCCTTAAAAATTTTTTTTTTTTAAAAAGCACATTATACCAAAATATACATTCCCCTCGCATCTCGCGCGTTCATGCATCGCTAGATGAACTCATCAATCTCCTTGGCGGAATTAAGCGAAACAATTTAAGCAGAGAGGGCTTTTATTTTGTCATTTATCTTTGCGGGCGAAGCCAGGAGACCTCCCGAGTGATAAATTTGCCTGTCACCTCGCGTGGGCGGCCGGGATCTGAGCACGTGTAATAATGTAAAAATAATTACCCAGGGGAAAGGTGTGTGTGCGTGCATGCGTGTGTGTGTGTTGCCACCCGCCGCCGTCACTCATGTTCGCGAAGGGTCTGGAAAGATCTCAATGACATCAGTTACCTGTGTGCGTTTTGTTTTTTTTGGGTTGTTTTTTTTTGGGGGGGGGGGGGGGGGGGGGGATGACCTCTGACAAATTTTCCCATAGGAATTAATGGAAATAATATATTAACAAACTAACTGTACTGATAATAAAAAGTAACATTTTTATCAGTAATAACTGCAGGTGTAGAAATAAGCGATGTCATAGAAACCCCCCCCCCCCCAAAAAAAAGAAGATATAACTGAAAAAGTAAATATACAGATTGAAATAATAATGTAAATATCTAACAAAAATAATACGAATTAAAGCACATATAAAAAAAAAAAAAAAAAAAAAGCACTTTTGATTTTCAACCCGGCAAGCAGCATTTAAACGCAAGCGAAGCTCCCGTCTTATCGGAAGTTAGCGGAGCGTGCGATACGCCTTCAGGAGCTCGCCAATCCGTTTGTCATCTTCCACATGTCGCAACTTTGAATGAGAGTGTGCAGGATTCTGATAGCACGACCGTGTTTTTTTTTTTTTTTTTTACATTAATCAGACGATAGCAATTGAAGCCGCGTTTGTTCCGTCCTTCTCATTGGTCGCTGCCAAATTGCCATGACTGAACAATTACGCCCAATCGATCACACAAGAAATGATTCGCGGAAGATGAATAGGCTGCAGATTGGTAGATTTGACGTCACGCGACCGAATGGCCGCCCGTTTGAAATTGATAAAAGCCAACCCCTCGTTCAACAAGAGATGGTAATCACTTCCGATCTTGCTCTGATCAATATTTCAGCAAAGATTCACTTCAGAAGGCGGCGGGAATGGGCCGTGCCATACGTTCACATAGCCGCCACGGTGATTACCGTTTTCTAACGTTAAACCACAGCTCTCAGCATTGTTCTACACGCCAGCTCACGTCAATGCTTCAAATCCGAGATCCATTCAGCCCCTCGACGGGGACCATAAACACCTGGTTAATTAACTTTCCCTCAGTTTAATATCGTCCTGCTTGGCGTATTTACGGCGCGCTTCTTGTCAGCCAATGAGATTTGATCTGCCAAGGTTGCCGTCAATCCGGGTCAGGCGGGGGGGATTCAAAGTTAGGTGTCAACTTTTCATCAGATGTACGAGCGCCCCCTCGCCGTCCACCCCCGCCCGCGGTGTGTGTGTATAACAAATATCCCCTGCAGAAATCAGTCTTATTCTAATTATCCCGAGCGGGAGTGCCGCGGTGTGACGGATACAAGGACGACGCAGACATTCAGCTGTCAGGCGCTCGTCTTTCAAACTGTCTGGTGGGGGAGGACCACACGCACACACACACACACACACACACACAGGCACAGGCACAGGCACGGTAGGACAAGTAAGACTAATTATCTAGCGTGGCCTTTTGTGCAGGGTGTTTCGCCGAACCCTGTTGGGCCCATCCGTAAAAACTCGACTTGCAGTGGAGTAAAGTGTATGAGGTCATGCTAGAGTGAGAGCAGTAGGTGGTGGGGATGTGTCTGGTGCACAGCCTATCAATTTGAGTGACTGGTTCTCCCCACCCCGGGGGCCTACTTTGGCATTCCGCAACCCGTCGGGAGCTCGCCGGGGCTGCTGTGGATCTAGACTCTTTCCGTCTGTCTTCTCATTTGAACCCGTAGCACCTCGTCCTCGGGGCTATCGGCAAAGCCGGCTCATCGGAGCTGAGACCGAAAGGCCCCGCCAGGCAGCCGGGTTGCAAAGCACCAGTGCTCTGCAGCCCTCTCGCAGCGCACACCTGTGCAACACATAACACTGCAGGGCGTAGACATCTCTGCTTTAAATATAGGGTGACGAGTGCAGCGTGAGGAAGGATGAAAGCATATTTTGCCTGTTTCTCACTTGTGGATGCGACACAAGATTGCGTGTGCTTGCTGCGATCGCTACTGTGACGGATTCGAAGCCAAGTGTATTGCCAGGTTGAATTGATTTATTTATTTTCTCAAGCAAATGTGGGCAGCTGTCCCGACAAACGTTGTTGTTGGAAAGGATGTTTTTTATTGTTTGTTCAAGTGTGCAGCTATGCGTCTTGGCAGTTAATGGTGAAAAGAAGAAGAATACAGAACGAGGTACAGTCAGATCTGAATCAGGTCGGGGATTCTTGGTTAGGGTAGCGTGAGGGATTGGAGTTAAAGTTAGGTTAGGATTATATGAGTTTTGGGGGTCACAATTTGCGGCTAGGGTTGAATTAGGGGTTGGGGAGGTTTTGGGATTCATTTATTGTTTGGGTTTGGGTTAAAATGGGGTAATTTTAAGTTAGCGTAGGGTTCAGGTTTGGGTTTATTTTCAGTTAGGTTGGGTTAGGATAGTTTTCAGTTTGAGGTTTCATTCGGTTAGGTTAGGATTAAGGATTTTGGTGAGGGTAAGGTTCGGGTTAGGATAGGGTAAGGTTGGGTTTAGGGTTAGCGTGGTTTAAGATTTAGGGTTGGGGTGAGGCTACAGGTAGGTCAGGGGTGACGCATACAGCAAAGGTTCGAGGTGCATAGAGCATTAAATAGGGAAAACAATGAGTATTGACAAGGTTACGATTCGTGGTTATGGTTAGGTGTTAGGGTTTCCAATCAGGGTTTGGTCAGGTTAAGATTAGGCGTAGGTTGAAATTCTATGTGAAGTCTGATTTAGAACCTAAATGGGAATTGGGTCTTAATGAAAATAATTATTAGCTGTTGTCACATTTTGGCTTTATGGACAAGTGAACCAACTCTTTCTTTTCCTGAAGTCACTCAACCCCCGGCCGCCTGTGTCGCCCCCACTAACGAAGCTCTGACGTGATTGTACAGTAAAGTGGCCTTAATGGTCCCAGCGCAGTCACCCGTGACAGGTTACACTCTTAATGGCTGATTTTTATGGTTGGCGTCCCCTATAAGGAGGCACGGAACACCTGTTCAATGGACCCACCCGCCCCCGCTTCGCCCAGCTCCTGTTTTCGACAGGATCCCACATGCCGGGTCCCGTCCGTCACGGCGGGCGCTTGATGTCTCATCAAAGGAGATTTACAGATGCCTGGACATCGCTGCGAGGGCTTGATGGAGAAAAGGCAGCAGAAAATAAAAAGATTTGAATGAAAATGAAAGCAAATGCATGAATTAGTGTTTTATGCCTGACAAAAAGTCAGTCGGAGAAAAGGCAGAGATTAAGCGTCGCTTTTGCCCGAAGGTATTCTGACTTTGTCGCCGGATGAAACATATCGCTGTATTTTTCATCGCTCTTTAAAGGCTCGGTGTCGGCTTATCTCTCGCCGACACCTGACAACTCTTACATGTGTTGGATTTCATGTTTTTCTTTTCCTAAAACCAGCTTTCTTATCTTGTGTTCCTTCCCAGTCGGCCAGGCTTACTGAATGCCAGCGACCCGGGGTACCCCTGGTTGGCTGACTCCTGGCCCGCCACCTGCTTGCCTGTCAACGGCAGTTCCGTGGGACCCAATGACCTCACCAACTTTGGCCGAGGAGGTGAGAGTGATGTCTCTTCCGTGCTTTTATCTACAACATGTCCACATACATGGATCCTATGCATATATGCATAGGAGACACAAAGTGCACACACTCCACTGTCACCAGGGTGGCTAATGGAGAATGTTTCATCCAGTTGCTGTGACACCCCCGTACCTCAGAGTAACAGAATGGGAGGTAGTGGCAGTGGCGGTGGTGGTGGTGGTGGTGGTGGTGGTGGTGGGGATGTGCTGTGTGAAAGGATGGTGTGGAGCAGCCAGTCGTGAAGGACAAGCGCAGCTTGAGTGGCGCAGATGCGGACGCTTCCGCCGTGGCTCTACATCATCTCCCCTTGGCTGGGCATGCAAGCAGGGTGGGGAGATGGCTGCTACTTCCTGGGCTCGCTCTCACGGAGAGACACTGTTGTGCTTTATGCATACAAATATGGAAGGAAAAGGCTGTTAGACACTTGGGATGGGTATTTGAAAGAATTTCCTGAGTGGCTCATCAAGCAAATTAGCCTTCCGTGGTCATTTTTTTTCAACATACATTCTCTTACGCTCGAGTAGTGTCGTGTTTCACATAAGTGATTTTTGTGGCGCCTCCGTGAGGTCAATGCGCCACGAACAAAAACATCCTGAAATGGATCCGGGGTGTAGTCTGCCTTTCAAGTGAACCGGGAAAGGCTGCGGAGTTGCGATCTGCTCTCACACTGCTCATCCAAGCTCATCCTGGTTTCTCCTGCCACGCTGTCCTGTTTATAAGGTGCCAATGCGGCATATGAGGAAATTGAAGTCGACCAACAAACTTGCCGGCTTCCGCCAAAGTATCGGGGGCGTGACCGCCTGTGTCGAAGAGCCCGTGACCAGAGTGTGAAGTGTAACACTCCAGACTCACTACCCACGCAATGGACACGGCAATATCCCGTTTCAGCCAGTTCTGTCTGAAAGGGAAAGGCGGATCAAGGCTGGGTGAAAGGAGTTAAAGAAAGTGTGCAAATAACCACCACCATAAACTGCTGAAAAGCTAGCAGTTCCTGTGACTTACTCTTGCCCTGGCTGACCTGCATGGTGGCTAACATTTAGCACTCCATTGAAATTGACAGTCAGTACACCAGCTGAAAATGTCCACTAGCGACTGTCAGTTTTTCTTTGTTAAGGTAGTGGTTCACGTAGCTGATTTTCATGCATCTGGAGTGGGATCGATTCCGACTCAATGCACTTTTGGCATTCATACCCAGGTTTGACCGGCTACCAGTCTAGGGTGGTCCTGAGCTAGTGATCAGCACGTCTAAACCTCAGTTCTTAGGTTCGGGGATTCAAAACTCGGCTCCGGCATTCCTGTGTGGAGTTAACAAAGTTCTCGCTGTGTTTGCGTAGGTTTTCACCAGGTACTCCAGTTTCCACCCACATTCCCCAAACATGCCTGTTAAGTTCATTGAAAACTCTCCATAGTTGTGAATATGCATGTGAATGTTTCTTTGGCTCTATGTGTATCCCGCGATTGACTGGCAACCAGTCCAGGGTTTAACCCGTCTCTTATGGGGAGCTTGCATGCTGCATTTCCCTGAATGCCTTCCCTTCTCGCAGATATCCCGAGCGGCCAGGGGGATAAGACGGGAACCATGCTCTCGGACGGAGCCATCTACAGCAGCATCGATTTCACCACCAAAGCCAACTACAGCAACCCGGGCCAAGCGTCCCAGGCCACCCCGTATGCCACCACTCAGATCCTGCACACCAGCAGCATCCACGAGCTGGCCGTGGAGCTGCCCGAGGTCCAGTGGAAGGCCTCGCTGCAGGCCAAGCAAGAGATGGCCAACTTGGGCTACTCGCTGCCCGACAAGAACTCCTGTAACAACAGTAAGTCGGAAGCGGGATGGGATTTACAGATTACAGTCCTCTCTCAAAAGCGGTTTTAACAAGGCAGTTAAAATCTTTTCCATGAGAAGCTTCAGTAGTCATTTATAACCACACTGTATGGCCAGGATGAGGTTTTCTTTTGAGAGTCATTTTCCATTTTCCATTTCCTCCAGGCTTGTGTAAACAAGCTTCGGTTCCTGAGTGATTTATAATTCACTTATACTTGACTCGTATTCTAAAACATACACAGATTAATTACTTGTAAATGGCGAAATCAGTATGCCTCAGATGTAATCTAATGCATATGTATGATCTCATTTGCTAACAGTCTAAAAACAGATTGATAATACTTTGTGGCCGTATAATGCACACATGTATACGAAATACGGGACGACTTCCACCGGATATTGTTACTGAAATAGATGATTATATGTCTGTATACGAAGACATACAGTGCATGTCATTTTTAATCCGACTATTGTGTGTGTTTCTGTTACAAGAATGTTCATAGTGTTAATGTGCATTTTTAACCAAAGAAAAGTGAGACTTTTCTGCCCCATAGTTCATTGTGTCACTGCCAGGACTGTAAAAAAAAATTGGAAAATGTAAATATCATCTAAATAGTTTTAGTTTTAGTTTTTTTCTCTTTTTTTCTTTTTAGACGGGGCAGGGTTTTCAAATTAGGTCATATTGGTCATTTGCTGTAGATATTAACTATTTCTTTTCTGTAATGTAAACTTTAAAATGGGTCCATTTGATCTGCAACATAAACAGGAAGGTTAAACCCCCTCCCTTATTATTGACCTTGTGATCCTGCTCGGTGCTCTAATTGCATGTGTTTGCATGTGCTTGTGCTGCTTGTCACCTGACGCCACTGTGACGCTTTGCTTTCCCTTTATTTATTTATTTTTTTTTGACCACTTCAACTCCCCACTTGTAGCCCTCCTTTTCATTCCCGACTACCGACTGACCGACGGGCTGTCTAATCGAATTCCGCACAACCAATCACAAGATTTCAGCACTACCAGCTCTCACAACAGCTCAGAGCGAAGCGGCAGTCTCTCAGGTTGGTTGTTTTTTTTTGGGTTTTTTTGCGTGTCTCGGCACAGACCGGGACACCCCCCCCTCCGGGGTACTCCGCCTTATGATTGACAGCTCTCCTAATTGCTTCATTGATTTGGAATTTGCATGTACAAAGCTGACATCCATGGCGGTTTTGATTAACACCATCCCTCACCAGTTACGCTTTGCTCTGCCTCTCAGCTTCCACTGCTTTCATGTGATTGTGGGACTACATTTCTAAGTTGAACTCAATTTTATTTATAGAGTACTTTAAAAACGGCCACAGCTGCACACAAACTGCTGTATACTATGTAAAACTCAAACATATACAAACAGTTAAAAGATAGGACAACTAAAACAGTAAATTGATAGCAAGGTTAACAATAAATCACTAAAACAGTGCAGAGTCTAATGCAGAATTTAAAGCCTATGAACAATAAGGGGTTTTAAGAGGAGAGTTTTGAAAATGGACAGTGCGGGTTTACCTAATGTTCGGGGGGGGGGGGATTATTCCAAAGAAATGGACCAGCAACGGAAAAGTTGTTGTCCCCTCCGAAACTCTGCTTCGTCTTCGATACCTCCAGTAGCGTCTGGTCCGCTGGCCTGAGTCACGGGGCAGGAGGGTAGGGGTGGAGCAGCTCAGACAGGCCATTTAAATATTAAAAAGCAAACAAAAGAATCATAAAATTGATTCTAAAATGCACAGGAAGCTAGTGAAAGGAGGCCAGAATTGGCGTTATGTGCCTCCCTGCTATGTGCTCCAGTTAAGAGGTGACCAGCAGTATTTTGAGCCAACTGGAGATGTTTTAGGGCGGACTGACTGACTCCAAAATAAAGTGCATGACAGCAATCCACCCAAGATGTAACGGAGGTACGGATTACTCTTTCAAGGTTCTGTTGTGAGATAAGAGGGTTCACTTTAGTCAGCTGCCTAAGATGAAAAAAGATGGATTTGAGAATAACACCTATTTGCCGATCCAATTTAAAATTACTGTCCTGTTTAAAACCCAAGTTCGAGACGGTTGGCTTTTGAAAGTGTGTCGAGGGGTCCAAGTCAACAGGGGGGGATTTACAAGGGCCACTGGGACCAAACACCATAACTTCCACAATCATAAATTTCTTATCATTAAAATCCAAAAGGTTCAATGCCCTCCAGTCTTTCATGTCCTCAAGACACAACAAAATCGGCCTTAAGGAGAAAGCATCCTTTGTCTTTAGTCAGTATAGCATTGGAAGAAAATCACATGCTTTCTCAGGATGGAATCCAGTGTCAGCAAATGCAACGAAAATAGCAGGGGCTCTAAAGTTGAACCCTGGGGACCACCCTAAGTTCCTCAAAATAGATGCTATAGCCTAACTAATCGTTGCCCACTTAAGCCAACAAGCCTCAACTAGACAGCTCCCTTTCCCCCGTATAGGAAGGAATTTGAACCCCTAACCTTATATAATGTTAGTGTTTAGTAATATTGCACATACAGTGGTATACCATAAATAATACGACATTAAGTTATTTTAATCACGTTTAATTAAAATTGTCTTTAATCCTTGAATAATCCTTCAAATTGGAAGTATCCATGTAGCAAAGTATCCATATTTTAATGGCATTTTAATAACGTAGCTTGTCCGCCATTTTCCTCCCTGCAGAGACGCATTATCAACACGCGTTACGCCATGTTAGAAAATAATAGTGTTTAACGTTCCGTACAATTTCCAACCAAATTCCCACAAGAACCTGTTATTTCGGTCCACATACTTTATGGATGTGAACCAACCAAACCAACCAACCCTGCCTGCTCCTAAAACTAAGTTCCTAAGCATGCACTGATTTACTGCAGTTGTAAGCATAGTACATTTCATCTTTGTTATCTCACCTTACTGCGCTTTTTTTTTTTTCATCAAGCCAAATCAAATAGAAGAGGCTTTACGGTTATTCTGATAGCTGTCACCACTCGTGAGTTATGTGCGGCCCGGAATCGCTGCCCTCCGGCTTCCCCTCCTCAGCATCCAATGAAAACACAGTGAGCGTCAGGGCTGCACATCCTGCACTTATATGCTGGGAGTGCCCAAAAAACCTTCGCGTATAAATACCCAAAGCGGCGTCTATATTTAGAAGGCCCAATAAAGAGCAGAGAGGCCCCTTTTGGTTTGTACGTCGGAGAAGATGGCTCACCCGCTTGCGTAATTCACGTCTCGCTGCCTGGCCGCAGCCCTCGGGCTCTGTACTTTTCATATTTGGAGGGGAACTCTGCTGCCAGACCACCATACTTTTCCTAGAAGAAGAGGAAGAGTAAGAAGAAGTAGAAGAAGATCATTTGTAAAACTAATGTTCTTTAGTGCTAAAAGTCACCCTAACTCCGTCTAGAAACACTAATTTGAAACACTAACCCGAGTCTGAAACCCTAATCCTGGTTTGAAACCAAAATTAACCCTTAACCCAAAATTGAAACCCAATTTTTAAACCCGAATCCTTGTTTCAAACCCAGACTTGAAACCCTAATTTTAACCCCTAACCTTGTCTTAAAACCTTACTTTGAAATCCTCACCCTGGCTTGAAACCAATTTAAAAACCTTATCTTATTTTTTTTTTTTTCCATTTAACCTTGGCGGAAATCTACACTGTACCGATTAACTTTCCAGTTGTCCGGGTATAATTAACAGTCAGCGCATCTTAATTTCACCGCATTTGGCACAGCCCGTGACGCTTGATGGAAATGTCAAAGTTAAATCCGTCATTGACGGCAGTAGAGTGTTATGGTGGATGCTTACCAATAACATTGGCAGCTTCCTTGGGTTGCGTTGACTTTCGCATCAAGGCCAAACCAACAGATGACGACGGCAGCCTTCCCGAGATAGAAACTGTCGTCGCTTTTCAGCCCGTCATGATTGAATTACGCCAATGACACAATGTTATGCGAAAGAGCCACTTCAATCGAAACGCACCGATTTCGGTCCCAGTTTATGTTAAGATAATTGTGGAATCAATAAAAGCATTTTCAGTGGGTTTCAATGTGACATGTTAATTCAAGGAAGTGAGATGAACCAAAAAATGCATTGAACACAACTAAAATGGCTAGAAAATGAACACCGAATGGCACAAAATGTCTTTAAGGGATAATACTGTAATGAACCACAACAAAACTAGGCTTTGAAGTGTGTTTTTAACAGAAAAGGGGAAAAAAGGCTCCTTGTATCAAACATGGTGCTGACCCAGCCGGCAGTCGTACAAAGACGGATGGAACAGGAGGGGAATGAGATTTTGGAAGGATGCGGGTTCAAATGAATGGGGTTAGTGGCTCTCCGGTGTAATAAAAGAAATGAAAGCAGTAATAGACTCTGTGCGAATCACATTAAGACCACACCGGCTCCATGCAAGCCATTCATTATGATGATGCGGCAGAGAGCGGGATTTATTTTCCCCACTGTGGAAGCAAAAGTGTGGAGTGAAAGGAGGATGGGTGAGGGATGGGTGGAGCACCAATGTCTGACGACGGCTCCTCGCCGCTGTTTCTATGGAGATTGGGGGCTTTTCAACCAATCGATCAACAGGAGGATGCTTTTCATCAGGCAACCTTGAAATTTTTTGTGTGTAGGCAGCAGCTTGTTGAAAGCCTCAAATTCACTGACATTCTCAAAGGTTTTTTCTTCTCTCTTTTTTTTTTTTGAACCTGGCTCCAAATGGATTAGGATTCTTTTGTGTAGTCTTACTTGTTTTTACCGTGTTCACTAATAGAAATGATCTGTTTCAGGTGGTAAAGGAGGAAAGAAGAAGAAGACCAAGGCCGGTTCCAAGCCCACTAAAGCCAACGGTTCCAACTGGGCTAATGTCCCCTTACCCCCTCCCCCTATACACCCTCTTCCGGGCACCGACATGGACCACTATCCCAATGAGCACCACGACGGAGGAGGGTAGGTTCGATGAATTCCTGTGTAGAGCTGCCACTCACTCCAAATTCAACATTGTTCAAGGTCTATAGCATTGTTTTACGATTTGGCCCAGTTTGGTGCACATTTTTTGACATTACCCTTGTTTAGGGTCCCCCAAAAAATCCACCATGAACCGTCAGCTTTCACAATCAACAGTTTTCAAGCTTGATAGGCCGGTGTTCTCCAAGTAATATGCCTTGTGTATTGTGGAATTTCTATTGTTTGTCATTTCCTTTGTTTAACCTCCCTAAAATATCCAGCTTCACATGTCAATTTTCACACTCAAAACAGTTGTCAAGCAAACAAATAAACACATTTCTCCCTTTATGAAACAGTAAAGTTTATCTTGAATCATGAAGCTCAATAGTACTCTTTCAGTATTGTGATTTGGTCTAATTTGGCACATATCTTTTGACATGTTCCTTGTTTAGGGTCCCAAAAATATCCAACCTGAGGCGTACATTTTTACACGTAACCTTTGAAGCAGAAAACGCCCGTTTTCACCAGGTATTACCATTCGGTCCAGTTTGCTATTCATTTGTCTGCATTTCCTTTGCTTAGGGTCTCCTAGTATCCACCCCTGAACCATCAATTTTCACACACAAAAAAATGTGAAGCTCTATGGGTCAGTTTTCTCCAGGTAGAGTGACTTAGTTCAGTTTGGTACACGTTTTATTTTTTAATTTCCATGGATTATGGTCCCCAAAACATTTACCCCAAAGCTTCAGATTTCATGTGCAACCATTTTCGAGGTTGATAGCCCAGGTTTCTAAAAGTAGTAGAGTTTGGTCTAGTCTGGTACGCATTCGTCAGCATTTCTATTGTTTCGGGTCAACCAACTTTTTACATTTTGGTCCAGTACGGTATACATTTTTCAATATTTCCCCTGATTTTTATTTCCCCTGAAATATCCCCCCCCCAAACAATCAATTTTCACACTCAATAGAGGTCCGGCTCTATACACCATTTTTTTCCAAGTACTGTTATCCGCTGTAGTTCAGAACACCTTTTTCGTTGTTTGCACTTGTTTAGGGTCCCCCAAATATCCACCCTTAACCAGCGGTTTTCACACTTAACAGTTTTCAAGCTTGATCCTCCATTATTCTCCCAGCATTGTGACTTAGTCCTGTTTTGTGTGCATTTTAAAAAAATATCCCTGGTTTATGGTCCCCAAGATATGTATCACAAACTTTCAGTCTTCACATTCAACCTCAAGAGCCCAGTTTCATCCAAGTACTATGATTCCCTTTGCATTTTTCAGTATTTCCATTGTTTAGTATCCCCAAAATATCTACCAGTACGCGATATGTCATTCCTAGACCTTGACAGCCCATTTTTATCGAAGTATCCTGGTCCGTTGGAGGTCGTTGCACATTTCTATGCATTTCCATTGTTTAGGATCCCCAAAAATCCATCTCTTCAGCCCTTTCTGGTTGAAGTCAACAATGGATGTATTATGAAGGTACAGTTAGCAAGTGTAGAGTGTAGCACTGCTTGTCCTTGACAACGGATCATGCAGACTCGCTTCTCAACAATCTAAGTAGTTTTCCACCGTACATATTGTTTGGCATTTCCTGTTGTGTAGTAAGAGTTACTAATATACAGTATTGTTGTTTTATTCTCTATTGCGATAGTAAAGTGCACATTGCAGTGTTTCATATGACAAGATTAGCCCCATCGGTTCAATACATGGCTCCATTCGTGTGCACCTGAGCGCATAAGTAATTACCGCCTTTGTCTTGCATGTTGGCCTCCTTGCCTTCTCACTAGCACAGAAACAAGCTGCCTGGGTCTTAATAACCGGCCGGGTTCATCTCTGTTTTTTTGCCAGTGCTGATTACTGTACAACTGTGCATCTGGAGCAAAGAGAAGGATCAATGACAAAAACTCATGCCCAGATGGCTCCAGATCCATTCCCTAATCTATGGGACGACTCCACAACAGCAGAATAAATCTACGACCAGGCAGCGCAGATGGTTTCAAATGAATCTATTTGCCCGATTCCACTTTGGATTTTTTTGAAGTCGCGAGTGCCACGGACACCCGGCCACCTCCAGCGTGGTGTCAGAGTGGCTTTCCTTGGTCCGGTAGCTCCAATCTAGGAGAGTCATCTGCTTTAATAGGCTGGCTGCCAAATGAGGTGCACTCTGCGCTGTAAATCTTCTAATGGCAGCAGATTAAAAGTGTAATGTCCTACGCAGTTGTGCACTGACAAATTTCTTTAATGAACATTTTCTTCTTTCTATTATAAGCGGCGGTGGAGCCTTACTGCATCAATACACTTAAGTGAACAGATCACAAGGTCGCTGTAAATACTCCCTGTAGCCCAATTCTGTATGCATTTTTTTATAATCATTTCGATTGATTCGGATCCTCAAAATATTCATGCCGAACCGTAAAGTTTTTAACTCAACAGTTTTCATGATCAATAGCACCATTTTCTTCCAATTCTTTACAATTCCAAACTCATTTTCAGCATTTCCATTGTTTAGGGTCCCCAAATTATCCACCCTGAATTGTCAATTTTCACGCTCAACAGTTTTCGAGCTGGATAGCACCATTTTCTCCAGGTAGTACAATTCCGAACTCATTTGCTTCGGATATTTATTGTTTAGGGTCCCCCAAAATAGCCACGCCAAACCATGAATTTTCACACTTAGCGGTTTTCAAGCTCGATTGCGCCATTTTCTCTAACTAGTACAGTTTGCTGCACTTTAGTACACATTTTTCAACCACGACGGCTACACCGAACTGCACCCTTTTTTCTGCGCCCTTTTGTTTGCGCAAAAACCTTCTTGTCGGAAATTCTATATTATTTCCCTCGTCAGGTACGAGAGCGACGGCTGGGGTCCCCCGATGCCCGTGCAGACCTACCTCCACCAGGGCATGGAGGACGAGCTGGAGGAAGAGGAGGAGCGGGTGCCCACCCCGCCCGTCAGGGGCGTGGCCTCCTCCCCGGCCGCCGTCTCCTTCGGCCAGCAGTCCACGGCCACCCTCACGCCCTCCCCTCGGGACGAGATGCAGCCCATGCTCCAGGCCCATCTGGACGAGCTGACCCGGGCCTACCAAATGGACATGGCCAAGCAGACATGGTAACTGAACAACTAGCATACTGAGTGTATCTTTATCAGACTTGAATTTTGCCTCAAATATGTACAAATAGTTTAGTACTTTAGTAGTTTCCTATGGTGAGCATGTCGCCAATGCTAGCATTACAACACTGGTGAACTAGCACCATCCTCCCGTATATAAAACAACAATAATATCCAACAACATTTCCTATTCATGAATTTCTATATTTTAATTTCATGGCTGTTGACCCAAATAGAGAGAGAATAAATATAGAAATAATAAATATCAATGACTGCTAATAAAATTGAAGAATAATTCCACATACAATAATAATAGAATAATAAAGTATAACAATCACATTCATCAACTAAACAAAATAATAGAGAATGAAATGCTATTTAAAAATATATACGCAAATAAAATTGAAATAATGGAAATATTTCTTAAACCACATTTACAGAAATTAAAGTATAAAAATAAAAACATATATAATAATAGTTTATTAAGAACATATTTTGGGGGGTTACCTGGTAATATAAATTATTATTAATTCATAAAAGTATATAGTTTAGTTACATTGGGGCTGACCCTAATACAGAGATAAATATAGAAATAATAACTATCAACAACCGCACATGAAATTAATAATAATAATAGTGATAATAATAAGTGAATATAGAATAAATGTCAAAAGTAACAATAACATTTCAAAATTACAATACAATGAATACAAAAGAAATCAAAATTGACAATAATACAAAATGAAATACTTCAAGTATATAGATACTTACAAAATGATACAATAGAAATCAAAGCACACAAAAAACAATAAATAAAAACAACAAAAATACATTTAAACAACTAAAAGAAATAGATACAATGTCGTATTTAATTATTGTAGGAATTTCTACTAAATTCTATCAAGAGCACGATGCACAAATGCTTACTGGCAAAAAAAAAAAGAAAAAAAAGAAAAAAATACACTCATACCATTAGATATAAACCGCAGCTTCAGCCTGAAAACTACCCCCAAAAATGCAAAAACACACGAAACGTATGTACTGTATGTATATGTTCTTTTAAAACGCTTACTGTACACATTTTCGCCGTCGGCAGCAGGATTGATTCTGTTGCTGCTCTAACAGTTACTCTTTGTGTCTTGTGTGTGCGCAGTGGAGATAAACCCATTAATCATTTCATTTTAATGGCGCTCTCGCTACTGTGCTTCCACACCCCGTGTCTTACTATTTACACACACGCGCACACATTCCAGCGCTGCTGTGCTCATGCAAGTCAGATGAAGGCCATGCTTCATTCTGTTCAAGACGAGGAAAGTCTGGCATTCATTGGTGATACTGCTGAGGGGGGGCGGGAGCGTTATTGTCAGGAAGGAGATGTCGTGTTAGCCGCAGTAATGACTGTGTTGGTAAGAGAGCATTTCTGACAGCGCACGAGGGCCGGTAATTACACGCCATCCCCCGCGTCAAAGGCCGCTCAAACAAACGCCGAGGCGGGGCGGGGGCCGCCACAGCCCAAACCCCACCCGCCCCGGAACGCACGCTTTTGCGCCATCCACAATTAGCGGGTCATTGTGTTCGCATGTAAAATTAGCGGCATTGTCACGCAGCATTCATTCGCCCGTTGAGTATTCCCGTCCTTCCGTTCCTCGCTCCACGGCAGGCACATGCAAGGGGGGTCCCTGCCGCCCCAGGCTCCGGCCCCTCCGGCGGGCTACATGTCAAGCGCAATGGTGTCCGACCTGGAGACGGACCTAGCGGACGACGACGAGGAGGACGATGACGAGGAGGAAGATGAAGGCTACGGAGCCAGGCATCCCCGCGGAATCGAGCACACGCCGGGCTCCAGCATGGACAACCTGGACAGCTCTTTGACAGGTGAGCAGACATCTCGGTCCTCAATAGGGGCAGGTTTCGATGGTAGTCTTAGTTTAAAGTGTTAAATCCCCGCTTTGGGGGATTTACGGTAGTCCCTTTTTAACCAAAGAAACGTTGGGGGATTTACGGTCGTCTCTTTTGAACCTTTCCAAGTTTTCAGGAGTTTGCTGTAGTGTGCAACTTTGGGGGCATAACGGTAGTCTGACTTTAACCTGCGCAACCACTGGTGTTTTTTAAGGTAGTCTTTTTTGGGGGGAGGGGCTTACAGTAGTTGTTTTTTAACTTGCAAAACTTTTGAAGGATTTACGGGACTCTTATTTATACCGCTGCAACTTTTTAGTGTCGTCTTATTTTAACCTGCACAACTTTCAAGGTGTTTACGGTCGTCTTATTTAACTTGTGCAAATTTCAGGGGATTTTACGGTGGTCTTATTTTAACTTGCGCCACTTTTGGTGGATTTAGGGTCATCTTAATTGAATGTTTTTCAGTCCTAGCCGGTGCTTAATCAGTGGTGGTGGTGTTTTTTTTTCCACATTAATGGCTACGCCGCGGCTTCATGTCGCAGTTGTTTTGTCATTTCCTGTGACACTCGCCTGATTGTTGTTGTTCATGCGGCGTGTTGCTTGTGGCTCGCCAATGTGTTCATTTATATGAGAACATGCACACCCAATGTCCCTCAATCAAGTTTTTAAGCAACTCTGGCACACTCCGGGGAATTATAATGATCATTTCCCCCACCACCCAAAAAAAAAGCGATAAGAAAGTCCATGAATTTTAAACACGAGAGTGAGAGGGAAATTAACAGGGAGTCTGGCGCCATGCGGCCGTATCTCATGGAGGAGATTTGAAGTAAAATTCCACGTGTGTCAGTGCCTATTTCCATTCCAGACCATTTCCATTTTTACAACTCTCTGAAAATTTTTACAGCCATCTGGGCTGGTGGCTGGTTGGGACGCACGAAGGGCACGACGTGGCCACTGCCGCTGGACCGACCAGCATTTGGCCATCAAAATGGCTTGTGCGCTGCAAAACGGGGACGCCTCGCCCCTTCGACCAATGAAAGTGAGGAAAGCCTATCAGGAAACGTACGGGTGGAAAGAAGAAGAAGAGGGAAAAGGAGCAAGCAAAAAATATCTGAAGGGAATAAAAAAAGGTTTGGCTCGCTGCTGCGGCCCGTCAGCGGCGGGCGAAGTACTTTTCCATGGCATGATGGAACAGCGGTTTTGCCTGTGCTGACACATGCTGCTACTGATGTATTTAAGGGGAAATAAAGCGGCGACGGCGCCCTAATCTGCTGCATCTCGCCTGCACTGTATTACTCCCAAAACAGCACTATTTCTTGAATCTATCCCCTCCCTCATTTGACACCCGGAGCGAGTGCGAAGAAAGCGGCGGCGGCGACGGCTGAAGATTTATTGCGGCCGCTGTTCGCCGGCTGTACAAATAACAGTAAGCTTCCTGTCAAGCCTCGATAGATTTGTCATTGTTTTAGACAAACACGGAAATGGTAGTTTGCATAATAAAACCTTTCACTGGGGATTCTCTGGATATTTCACTTGAAACGGAGTCAGTGCCACATACACAAAATGCTGAGGCGATTCAGTCAGCTGACTTTTGGAGGTTCAGTTTCGAGGCTCATGAGGATTGCGTAACCACTGGATGAATTTCCGACATGTCAGAAATGCGACAATCGAAACGCAGTTATGCCAAGATTTTCCCGATTGTTTCTGTCTTTAGCCTCTTTCTGTGGTACAGGCAGGCGCATTCCAAACTGAATCAATTCCACATGCACCGAAGATGCTCATGTGTTTGGGTGTTCTGATTTCGAGTCTTGTCCGACCGTCAGATGTATTTGTGGCGTGTCACAATCGTTTTCTATAGTAGCAGTTACAACTAGATTTTCGCCGAAGCTGGCTCTTTCACCTCAATTGTCATTTTTTTACACAAGTACAGAAATGATAGTTTGCTTGATAAAGCCAAGTCTGGAAAGGATTGTCCGCAGAATTTTCCCAAAAAAAAAAAGAGGCATTTGCCTTGTCTAAAGCCTTGCCTTGTCTAAAGCTCTCACAAAGTCTCACGTCGGACAATCGGATGTATTTCAGTCGCATCAACAATTTGGTCGGTCGCAACGCAATTCCGCTGTCGAAACAGTCCCTCCGGCGTTAGGTTTTCTCAACTGTATCTGATCTGTGTCTCGAGCTGCTTTCATACTGGCTGTCGACCACACGTCCACAGATTTGTCCTACACGTGAGGTACCGGTGTAGGGTTGCGTGGTCGGAGTCCAAATGCAAATTTGATGTCTTCCGACGCTTTGATTTTCAGGCAAAGGTCAAGGCACAAACACCAAGTGAAGTACCTTGTTGTGTTGTTAGCATTGTTTTTAGCATTAGCATTCCAACTCCACATGGGATTGTTACTCTTCTTGTTCAGTTTCCCTTCTGGATTTAACAGGACTTAAAATGGAATAGCAACGACCCAAACATAATCGTTAACTTTAACCCCTTAATACTCTTTCATGAATTTCTCAGCAGATTTGTCCGTGTGTAAGGTAGCTGTTTGGGATTGGGGGCATTGAAGTCGAGATCCAAATTTGCCGATTCGCTTTTGTACCCCTTTGTGTTGAAAGCAATTGTCACCGTCGGACTGAATGATTTGTGAAAGCACACTTCTTTGAGTTTTTAGCATTAGCATTCTGAATCCAGATCACATTCTCATTCTTCTTTGGAAGTTTCCAAACTGGATTTCAGGGGACTTAAGTGGAACAGCAACGATTAAGAGGTCTGCCCTTGCTCGTTAATGTCAATCAATGTTTTTTTTTTCCTTCAATTTTTAGGTTTGTATTCCTTTCAAGTTGAGTGGCATAAGTCATCCTAAGTTGGTTTTAAAACTCGGAGCGACTTCCCCCCCGAGCTTAAAGAGAAAACTTGATTGAATTTTTATCAAATTACGTTACAATGCCGACAGTTTTGATTGCGCCGCTATTTCTCAGAATGGAAGCGCCGCGGTGGAAAGTGGCTGTTAGCGGGGGGAAAAGAAAGTATGAAAGAAAGAAAAAAGGCATTCTGTGATGTGATATGCTGAGGCAGTGTTCACCCTCCAAAGCGCTGGCAGTTTTTTGCCTGCCACTACCTCCACTTCATTATCGGCGCTATTCTTCGCGGCAGGATTGGACCCGGTGGAAATCGCTGTCTTGCTGTTTCGCAGAGAAACTCTGAAAGGATTTTCAAAGCGGAGGGAGAAAAAGAGGCAAGATGGAGGGCTCAAAGTAGTTGCCACCTTGGATTCCGCCTGTAAAAAAGTAAAATAAAAAATGAAAATGGTGGCTGAGAGGGTGGGCGGTCGATAGCGAGCGTACATTTTTGAGACGTTTCCTTTCAACTGCAGCAGAAGTGAAAAATATGTTGCAACCTTTGCCAGAGAAGGCGCAACTCTTGAAGTGGAAACTCTTTGAAGGGGATTTCCCAGTGTATCTAAATAAATCATAATCATATTACCATCCATACTGCAAAAGATGAGGAGTTCATTCCGGGCTTTTGATGTCTGGTCCGGCTCCATCGTAATCTTTCAAAGTCTGCTCTCAACTTCAACTGTAAAGTCGTGTTGTTTTGCTTTACTTGTCAATGGTGTTGGTTATTTTGCAAGCTGAAAATGCAAGTACTTCAGAACAGGTTGGTCATGGTTTCCATGTAAACATGCATTTTAAGTGCTGTTGTAGTGTTTGCTTACTACGAGGCTCGGGGTATAGTGGTACGCCCAAAGCGGCGCGGTTCGGTAGTTAGCGCTGTTTTAAGGTCTCGGTTTGCTTCAGAAAAAAACAAAAAAAAACATCCAACTGCTTTTCTTTTGTGTAAAAACTAACGGATCTCGTGACATCAGAATGGGGGGGGGGGGGGGGGGAATGCTAACATCTCGCAGTAAATGTTCCACTAAATGACAGTGATTCTTAAATAATATTCCAATACAAATAGATGTTCAGTAATATTGAACATATATAACATCTTACATCTTTTTTTGTATATCTTTAGGAAAGTGTGACAAGTGACACAGTCAACAAATATTTAAAAATATATAACAGCTTAAGTGTTTTAAATTTAGGAACTTTTATTCAGGGTTAAGATAGCACTGTCAATTAAGCTAGCGCCACACGTTACGTTACCACTGTATTCGTGATTTTTATCTGTGGAACCTTTCAGCTATTTACTGGATAGCTCACCTCTTTGTTTTTTTTGCCATCTTTCTGGGGCACCCTAAGATGCCACAATATGGCGGCGAAGCCCGGGTTAAAAGGAAAGTAGTAATCGGTGTCAAGGAAGTATGTTTAGCCTCGGTGGTTAGCTGAGGTTACGGAGAGTTTTCGTGAGTTTTTTTTTTTTTTGAATCATCTGTACGAGATTTCTATTTAAGGGTCATGTTGAAAGGTAAGATTTGAAATGATCTGTAAGTCTTTTGGGATCCTAGTTTGTGGTTTATTATCCATTTTACCGTACAGATAAAAAGGGCTCTAATGCACGTCTGCGCCTATTGTGCTCTTTATTTTTATTTCAAGACCACATTTGGAGTTTAAAAAAAAAAAAAAAAAGCCATCAGCTGGGCCAATAAAAATGTGGGACTTTGGCGAGCGCGGGAGTAGTCAGTTAATGTGACAGCTTTCTGTGGGCCCGCTTTGGCACACGCTTCTGAAGTGGCGTTGGCCCAAGCGCTCTGCTCGCATTACGGGGGAGGGGGGCAGCGTGCTAACGAGGCAACCGCGAGGGGAAGGCGGGGTTGAGGTCAAAGTTGAGTTTAAGGGCACATGGCGACAAACTGGCAAAAAATGTTTTGGGGTTTTCTTTGAGTTTGTGAAACGTTTAAGGGGAAGACAGCAAACTGCTGTAACATGCGTGCATACTAGTTGACGTTGTCTCTGCAGTAAATTAGTATGTTTGTTGACTAAAAAGAAGACAAACGATTGACGTTGCACTTCCATTTTGTTACTCTTTCACTTTTCTGCATAATTCCTTTCCTAAAAAGACAAAATACTGCAGCTGAATTTTCCTTTCAAGAGAAGATTTCAGCTGTTGTGAATGATGAATGAAATGTATTTTTTTTTTATTATTTTATCATCAACCCGTACATTATTTTTTTGAATAGTTCATTTTCCGGATTTATTAGTGGCAGTTGGCAGTTAAATTTCATTTTAAATGTTATTAAATCTGTTCGTATTTACGCAAAGGAAAAGCACTTTTGTTCCGTTACCGTGCCGAACCGTGTCGTTGAAACCAAGATACGGACCGACACGTGAGTTTTGGTGTCTACGCCTACTTGAAAACTTATACACCTTAGACCTTTCGCTAGCATCATAGCTGACTACATTATCTGTCGTATCAGTTTCTGCTACTTACGTTTGAATGTGGTTTTTTTTTTGCGGGATCTACTGTACTTTGGCCATCAATGGCTAAACACGTGGCAAATGTTCTAGCCAAATGCTTACTTCAGCAACGGCGACTGTGCTGTTCCAGGCTCCATGGCGAACGGCTGGGGCTCGGCCTCGGAGGACGAGCGCAATTTCTCCAGCCACCGCTCCAGCTTGGCTAGCTCGTCCGACGGCTCCATCTTTACCCACTGCAGCTTTGCCCAGGCCCTGGTGGCCGCTGCGGACAAGGCGGGCTACCGGCTGGACGGCACCAGCCTCAGCAAGCGCGGTCGGTGTAAAAGAGGTCGGTGTGCCCACGAGAGTCCGGACCTTCTACCTGTGTGGGGGCGCATCTTGTTCCTTTCTTCTCTCTACTTTTTCTTCCTGGTGTTCACCCTCGGGTCTTTTGAGGCCTGCTTGCGGATGCCCAGATTGTGCATGGCACCTTTTTGGGTGGGAATGGCCGGGTCTACTTGTTTGTCCTGGCTTTCATCTCGCCTCGCTGCAACCTACCTCGCTTTCCGTACCTCGTTCCTCTGCGGCAACGTCTACTCTGATGCTAATATCGTTATTAATCAGCCGCCCCGTGCTTGTTTTGTGTTCCCGCCGCAGATAAAGGCTTGTCCCACAGGCACCGGCCCAGCAGTCCGTTCTCGACAGATGGCAGCACAGTGGGAACGCATAGCCTAGGCCACCAGAGAGCCCAGCGGCCGGCGCGCAAACCCCGGAACCTGGGCACAGCACCCCATCGCAGAGATGCCGGTGCAGACGGTGGGTGCTAATAGATTTTGTTAGTTGGGTTTTTAAAAAGACTTTTCTTACCATTCAAAATAAATCCCAGGTGTCCTAACCCTTACATCGTGTTTGGATTTGAGTAGTTGTCCACTTGAGTGACTTTTGAATCAATGAGGTTTTGTGGGTTTCTTTGCAAACAGACCTACCTCCGCCACCCGAGCCCCCGCCCGGCCAGGCCCAGACTCGGGCCCAAACAGGTCGCTGCATCAACAGCGCGATCCCCCCTCCGGAGAGGAAGGCGACGTCCCTGGAGCGCCCGCCCATGTCCGGTGCGCTGGACGACAGGCAGATGGCACGCGCCACTCTGGAACATCATCGCCAGGCTCAAGAGCGACCGGGCCCCACGGAGAGAGCCGACGACGGTCGCAGAGGCCACAAAAACGGTACGTGCAACGTACCCAGTAGCGCCACCTGGAAAGCTAGTCGAAAATATCCCCAGACACCAGTTTTATTGATCATCATGAAACAGGGTGGACCTCTACTATAACATGACCCAGGCACAAATTTTACAAATAAGCCCCAATCGGAAGCAGGCACGCTAGTTGACGTGTAGACAAACAGCATCTCGAAGATCTGGCCAAGATCCGGTCTCAGAGCTGGATTTTTATGCTTTCCTGCATGCAAATGCTCTGATCCACAAAGCCAGGTGGTGAAAGAAAGAAAGAAAGATCTCGTGAAAATGCACACCTCAACCTCTCACTATTGTTCCACTTTTCTCTGTTTTCATTTCCATTTTGAGGCCCATTTAAATATTTTCTACTTCACCAAACAGTTGAGTGTAGCAGTCAGGGGCTTTGCTCTCTCTTTCTTGCTCGTCCTGTGTGAAAGTTATCACTCATGCTGCAGTGTCATCAACAGATGGCACTGTCTGACACTTGTGCTGGCTTCCCCAAATGTCCCCCTTGTGCCCCTCACCTCCTCTCAGCCTCCAAAAAGCGCCCCCTCGACCCCCCGCCACCCACCACCCGCCTCCCTCGTTGATGCTGCTGCCAGCGTTTGGCAGGCTTCGCTCCGCGCAAACTGCCGGGAAATGACTTTGGCGTTTATTGTTGGCGCGACGGCGGTAGACGGAGCGAGCCCCCCATCTGGGCGAGCCAGTCTCAACTGGGCGCCCCCCACCTACCTCCTCCCCCCACATTTATCTGCTTGTTATTGAGGGTAGCGAGGCTGGTGGTGTTTGGAGGCTACCATTATCATCGTCGTTCTTGTTGTCATGGGACTATTACCGTTGTTGATACGGCTGTTGTTGTGCCCATTGTTCTCACGTCCTTCCCCCCGGTCACTGAAACCCTTCATCCTGTTTTCTTTTTCTCTTTCTCTCTCAGTTCCTCTACTCTGTCTCTCCATTTCAGCCCAACCGGTTGAGACAGTTACCCTACAGAGTCTGGGTTGTGTTTGAGATTTCTTAGAGGGAATCTTTCTTTGCTTCTGTTGCCAAGTGCTTGCTTATGTGGGGTTCAGATGGTTTTCTTTAATGTTTGAGGAGTTTGGTTCTAGACCTGCACAATGTGTAAAGTGCCTTGAGATAACTTCTCTTGTAAATTGCCGGGATTTAAATAAAATTGACTGCACTGACTTTACCGACCCTCTCCAAGGCAGTTTGTGATGGACTTGTTGCAGTATCCTCACCAAAAAATAATAATAATAATGAAAATGAAGATGGAACCTTTGAGAAAAAAGAGTCACATTACGGCAATAAACTCACAATTTTAATGGGTTTGGAGCCGCAATCAAAAGTTTGAGACATCCGCAAAATAGACATTTCTGAGGACAAAGTCGGAACATAACGAGAATGAAGTTGAAACTAGCGCCGATCAAATTTGCCAAAATCGCGTTAGACTAGCGGTGTACCTTGCGCCGTTATTTAGACGTAGTCTGAGCAAGCATGAGTTTAGACTGAATTTCTGCTCCCAAATTGTCACTCCCACTGTGCCGGAAGGCCCGGCTTGGCGCAGACTTGTCTGCCAAATTATCAAACTTGCGCTGATGCGAAAATCAGAATCCGCCGGCATTTGCGCCTCGACACAGATGTGCTGTCTACGCAAATAGAGCCCGCCATGTCAAAGTTGAACATGAGTCACCACAACGGACGACAGTGTGTCATCCCACTGCCACCAACTGGTCAGCTTTTGTGACTAGAAAATTTGTCCTCAAATTGTCCTCTGTTGATATAGAATAATATCTGTCCACCCTAGTAACTGATGCGCAATGTTGACATCAAGACTCAGGAAGAAAATTGCTAATGAATAGTTGGCCACTCTGGTGACTGATGCGTAACTTTGCAATCCCGAAAGAAATGGCTCCAAATGTTCGACTTGTTCCTCAACTGGCTGTTTCATCGTGTCCGTATGTTTGCGTCCTCAGAGGAAGCTTGCCTGCCATACCATAAACCGTCCTTCCCGTCCCCGGGCGCCCACAGCTCGTCGGGCACCGCCTCCTCCAAGGGCTCGACGGGGCCCCGCAAGACGGACGGCCCTCGGCAGCCGCAGCAGTGGACGGCCATGGAGCACGCCGACTTCCTGGGGACCAACGGACAAGGGCAGTACTCAGGAGAGTTATGTAAGTTCAACCAACACCATCGTCTTGTTTTTAGAGGCGCAACTTTTAAGGAATTTACGGTCGTGTTGTACACAATTTACGGTAATCTTATTTCAACCCACGCAGTCATGAACTCGCACGAGAGTTCAGTCGGGTTCGGTCACATTGCTCGGTGTGCGCCAGCGGACAATTTCATTTTAATTAATTGGCACAATTTATAGACTGTTTTATTTCAACCCGGATGTTTTTTCTTAAGTTTTGTTTTCAACCCATCATATTTACCCGCGCCTCTTTGAGGCAAGTCTTATTTTGTCTTATTACTTCGTGGGTGTTTTACGATACTTTCACAACTGTTGGGTGATTTATAGTAATTTTATTTTAACGTGCATCATTTTTGAGGGATTCAATGTCATCTTATTTTAACCTGTACTGCAATTTTATCGCCACAATATTGGGGAGGCTCTAGAGTAGTCTCTTATTTTTAACACGCACAGATCGGAAGATATTTATAATTGTTTTATTTTAATCTGCATATTTTTATTTTTATTTTTTACCTGCGCAACTTTTTAGGAATTCACAATCGTCTTATTTTAACGCGTGCAATTTTGGGGTGTTTTACAGTCGACTTATTTTAACCCGAGACTTTTGAAGGATTTCCTGTTATGTTACAGGAGTCTAACTTTAAATTGCACAAAATTTGGATGTGTTACGGTAGTCTTTTTTTTTTTTAATCTGCACAATTTTTGGATGGATTTAAAGTAGTCAAACGTTTCCGGCGGAACTCTGGGTGTTTTGTGGTCATCTTATTTTATTTAACCTGTGTGACTTTTGGGGGAAATTTCCTTTATTTAAATTTTCACGTACTGTACAATATTGTTTTCCTCTGGCAGAGTGTTCCACTTGGCTGATGATCTGGCAAAACAAACGACAGTGACGTCCCCCCCCCCCATCCCCCCCTCCTCGTCGTCGTCAGGGGCGACGAGGACATCTTGTCCGTCCTGGTTTTGTCATCTTTGTGGACTGAGGGGCGGACATCCCGGTGGCAGGAACGGCGGGGTCGTCACGAGCGTGCATATTTGACGTACGATGTATAGACACAGACATATTGTACATCTCACTATGGTTTTGGGCTTTTCTTTTTTTTTGTCCGAAAAAACACACACTTCCTGGTGACCGCCCTTTTTTAACGTTTAATTTCCTTGTAAATATCTTCTTTCAACTTGCTGTTGCTATGCAAGCCTCCAACAATTCCTTTTTTAATAATTTTGGTTTATTATTGTATTATATGTGAATGGTGTGGCTGCTGTGCCATAAAATTGTCGTGTTTTTTTTTTTTTTTTTTTTTTAAACAATCTGTTAATAGTTAATTATTGTAATTATTATTATTATGATTAATTATTGTTTTTTGCACTGCAACTTTTTGGTGATAAGCACAAAAAAAGACCATAGCTCCTGCTGACATGAAGAAGAAGAAGAAGAAGATGTGAAGAGGAGTTTCTGTACTGTAAAGAGAAGAAGAATTATATACAGAGAAATGTACAGAGATGTTTTGTTTTTAAAGCTTGGCGGCAAGTCGAGGCAGACAGGAAGTTCCCGAGGCTCGGAGAGGAAACTGTCACTTTAAGGCCACCAATGACATGGTTGATGCTCATTTTGTTTTCACATTTTTACTTGTTTTTTTCATGATTTGACAACACTGAGGTGATGTTTGAGCACTTATGCAAATGTGGAGCGTCGCCAATTGTTTACTTTCATTTTCAGTTTTTATTTTTTCAAATTTTTGGGTGGGAATGTGTATTATTGGCTTATTGTTGAGGAGCGCTTAACTTGTTTTGCTCCAGCATTTATGTTCCCCGCCCGCCCTCATCCGAGCCACTTGCACATCGGCCGCCTGTGCGCAGCTTTGACAAGTTCCTCGTTCAATCCCGACCGAGATTTGAACATCGGAAAACCTAACACGCGTGTGCACACACGCACGCACAAACATGCATACACACGCACACACACACACACACAGCCGTTTGCCGACTACTAAATCCTGCTGCTTTACAATGTTTTTTCTTTTAAGTTTCACATTCAGGATTTTTGTCGATTGTATTTTTTTTTTTTTTTTTTTTTACAAATGTATTTTTTATTAGTCGTCCATTTTTCAAATTAGGATGATGATTGAAAATAAAGTCATCAGTCCACAAATGGAATTTTCACATTCATTCTCGTAAAAAAATTGCATTTATATTTACCTGTGATATTACTTTAATCTCATAAAAAATATATATATTTTCTCATGAATTTTTTTTTACTCATAATATTAAGGCTTTTTAACATCATGGCCTTGATTGTAAATGTTGCAACTTTATTCACTAATTTATTCTTGTTATATGGAACGTGACACTTTATTTCTTGGAAAATGTTATTCTTTTTATCATAACAATAATCAACAAGATTTTATAGAACAAAAACTGTTATGGAAAAACGTGTAATATAATGAAAATCAATTCAGAATATTACAAAAATGAAATCAAAATTTTAAAAAGTGAAATAGTTCTAATATAATGCAAAAGAAAGTCTTCATTTTACAAGAAAAGGGTACCATTTTCAGACAATACATTTGTAATGTTATGTAAAAGTACCCAATGCGAATAAAATTTTAGGAGAATGAAGTTGTAATATTATGAGGAAAAACACGTCATTAATGAGTATGAATGAGTCATTTTCAATGCCCGTGCCGTCTTATTTCAAGAAGCTTCGAACACGCGCGTGCGCACACACACACAGACACACACACACACACACACACACAACAATACAACATCAGATGATGTCGTCCTTGTTTCTTTGTTTGCCTTTTACCAAAACGCTGCTGCTTTACAACAACGTTTTCAATGTTAATGTTCAGGATTTTTATGCTTCGATGACAGTTTTTTTTTTTTTTTTTTTTTCATATACCACTAAAGGGTTCAAAGGTTGTTGTGATGGTTTATTCATTTAAATTGGCACAGTGGCCAGTGTTTCTGGAAATGAGGTGCACGAGCGTATCTCAGGTTATTTTACAATTGTTTGTGGTGTTTATGTATATATATGTATATATATATATATATATATATATATATATATATATATACACATATATACACATATATGATCTATCCATACGCAGTCCCCCACATTCCGACAAAAAAGAAGACCAAATTGAAATTTCTACTGTCTAATAATCGTGTTTCCCTTTCTTTTATGTTGACACCACAACCTCCTTTTGTATTTATTTTAAAACCAAAATGATGATGAAAAGTATTGTGGAATATGCATAACAATTTGTGGTGTATGAAATGTTTTTGAAATTTTTTTTTTTTTTACATTTTGTTTGTAAAGTTGAGTGTTCGAGGAGGAGCCAAAATTCTTGACTCTTTTTTTTTTTTTTCCCCGATATTGTTGGTTCTTTGTAGCCTTTCTTGTGTGTGTTGCCTTTTTCTTAATAAAAAAAGAAAAAAGAAAAGAAAAGAAAAGGAAAAAAACTGGTTAAAAAAGTGGTCGGGTGTAATCTTTGTGGACAGTCCCGATCCGCCGTCCTTTCTACAGTTCGTTCATTTGGTTTGTAAGCCACCTCCTCTTCCTCCTCTTCCTCCTCCTTCTGTATTCACTTGCATGTCCTCCTCGTCCCCAAAAAGAATTGACGGTCGTACGCATCTCGTCATGTTCCTGTAAGATAAAAATGATCCGTGTTCTTTTTGTTGCCCTTGTACCCGCCTCAATATCAAATAAAATATTTTTGAAAAAGGATGACGTCTCCCAGAGCTTAACTCGCCGATCAAATAAAGTTTACAAATCAACACCGATTTTGCAGATTTTTTTTTCTTTTAAATTTTACTTGCAGTATAACAATTTTGTTCTTTAACATTTTTTTTTTACTTTTTTCCCCTCCTAATATAAGGACAAAGTCCCTCCAAAAAAATTCTTGAGTCATTTCTGATTTATTTATTTTTTATTATTATTATTTTTGCAAGGAACAAAGCATGGAAGTTGCACACAAATTGTTACAAGAAAAGTCATCATTTTACCAATATAATAATAATACATAATGACAAAAATTGCAATAAAATTACGAATTTATTCGTATATTTCAACTTTATTATTGTAATATTATGACTTTATAAAGGTACATTATAGCATTTTCTTGTAAAATTACAACTATTATTCTCATTGTGTTATTATTTTATTACCTTCTTATTCCGGTCATAATACAAGGAGGAAGTCGATGAATTGCAAAATTTGTTGTGATATTACAGGAAAAAGTGAAATTGCACTTTACCAAAATGAAGTGGTGTCATTTTACAAGAGTTGCTGATTAAAACTATACGTCATTATTTTGGAATCATATCCCTAATGTAATAATGTAGAATGCATAATTTTGACGATATTGCGGCTATGACAACCCAGATAAGTGAATGTCCCATAAAAAAAAAAAGTCCAAAATTATAAGGATGAAAGTGTTCTAGAGTCAATGTTCTTTTTATGTGTTCAAAAGTGTAACTTTTCAAAATCTCTGACAAACTTATAGACTGCAACTCAAGTGGGTGCTTGGAGGTCATACTAGGAAAAAGATGTCATGTTTGGCACATGACCAGAAAGAGCCAATCACAAGCGTCGGCTGCAGAAGGAGGAAGTGATATGGAGAAAAAAAAGGAAAAGAAAATATTTTTCAAATGTAACTAAAATTGTGATGGTGTCAATTTCCAAAAGCAACTGTAATTTAATGACACATTTTCTCTCCCAGCAATGTAATGGATCCCAATTACATACATTTTGGAATTCTATGGCGTCATCTCCTTCCATTTCTCCATTTAACGTTTGTTGTTTTTTGCTGCTGTTGCGCTGTGGCAGCAGAAGGCGAAAAGTCTGACTGCTTCGCTACTTTCCGAGCGACAAAAAAGAAACCAACATTTCCCCTTTGATGGCACGGACGCCCGGTGAATTCAAAGGTCGCGACCCGTTCACCAAACTCAGCAGCGGCCCATTTTACACCTCTTCTTCTGCAGGTGCCCGTGGGGGAGCGTGGGGGGGTCGGGGGGGGGGTCGCTCGGCGGGATCCACTAATGGCTTTCAGCACTCTTTTGCAGACACAGCAACTTTTTCCTCTATTTTATCTCCAAGACTTTCTCACCTCTGCAACGCAAATATGCAATTTGCTCCTGTCTACTTCCTGTGTTTGTGTGTGTGTGCATGTGTGTGTATGTGTGTGTGTGTGTGTGTGTGTGTCCAGTCACGCAGCTTGAAAGCTGAGCTCAGCAGGAAAAAAAAATGTGTTCAGCAGGAAGTGCAAGTTTGTTTGTTTAGGGTTTCAAAGTAGGGTTTCAAGCCAAATTTAGGTTTTGAAGTAAGGGGTGTCAAAAAAAAAAAAAACAGCTTTAGAGTTTCAATTAAGGTTTTAAGTGCGGCTTTTGATTAGGTTTTCAAATTGGGGTTTCGAGCTTCAGTTAAGGATTTATTAAACAATTGTCAAGGTTTCAAAACGGGGTTCGGGATTTAAAAAGGCATGGTGAGGGAGTCAAAGTAGGGTTTCAAAACTTTTGAATGAGGGTTTAAAAAACAGTATTAGAGTTTGAAAGTAGGTGTTCAAGCTATGGTTAGAGTTTTGAGTTCAAGGCGCCAATAGGGTTTCTAACTCTGGCTAAGGTTTCAAATTAGGATTTAAATTGGGGTTTAAAGCCAGAATCAGGGTTTTCAGATGGATTTCAAGTTGGGGTTTTAAATCAGGGTTTGAAAGTTTTTTGTTTTTTTTTTACATCGCAAAAACCTGGCATTTGAACAGCGGTGTGCATACTTTTTATAGCCGCTGTATTGTAGACAGACAGCTAGACGCATGGATAGACGGATTCACGGCGAATTCATTATTGAGCATGACGTCATTTCGTTTGATTGATGTTGCGTGTTAAACAACTCAGCAGGAGAACGCACACACACACACACACACAAAACCTCGTCTGACTCTTCTTAATTAAAGCTTGATTTGCACTTGGATACTGTTTAAAATTTGATGTGATTTTACTATGTTTAAATGTCATTTACACATAGTCGTAATTGGGGTATCAAATTAGGGTGTCAAGCGTGAGTTAAGGTTTCAAACGCGTGTTTGAAGTCAAGGTGAGGTTTTTAGTTAGGGTTGGAAGCCGGGGTTAGGGTTTGAATTTGCGTTTCGAGCCACCGTGAGCTTGTTGTAGGCTTTGAAGACAGGTTTAGAATTTCAAGTTACGGTTTAAAATTCGGTTTCAAAGAAGGCTTTCAGATTAGCTCATAAATTATGGTTTTAAAACAGGATTCGGGTGTCGAATTACAGTTTAAATTCGGGGTTAGGGTGTGGTTAAGTTTTAAAATGATGGTTCGTTTTTACCACAGTAAAATATTTGTTGATGTTTCAATGTAGGGTTTCAAGTCAGTCATAGCCAGTGCTATGGTTACAAATTATGGTTTCAAGCCTGGGTTAGGGTATAAAATTGGGGTTTTAAAGTAGGGTTTGATGTCAAGGTTAGATTTTATTGTTAGGGTTTCAAGCTAGGGTTAGGCTATTGTAAGGTTTGAAGTCAGGTCTAGAATTCCAAGATCGGGTTTAAAATTTATTAGGGTTTCAAAGAAGGCTTTCAAATAAGGGTTACGGTATAAACTATGGATTCAGGCCAGGGTTAGGGTTTGCAGTTCGGGTTTGAAGTTAGTGTTTGAAGACAAGGTTAAGCTTTCAATTCAAATTTTCAAGCCAGGGTTAGGCGATAAGATTTTGAGCCAGGGTCAGGGTTTCAAGTCAGGTTTAGGGTTTCAAGGTAAATTTAGTCAAGTTAATACAAAAGGGTGCCACATAAACCATCTTGTTTCCATGGCAACATGCAGCAGAGGCCTCTACTGCCCAACACTGCAGAGAAAGGACGGGGTCACCAGCGGATTGGATTTGAATGCTATCAGGTGTGTGTGTGTGTGTTTGTGTGTGTGCGTGCGTTTGTGCGTGTGTGTGTTTTAATACGAAAAACAAGCGCAGGTTCGGCGCCGTCTCCCAATTCGTCGATTGGCACTCGTTAGTTTGTTCATCACGGAGGACAGCAGATGGCGTAGCTGCTGCTTTAATTGAACTCTTTATTAGCCAGACATCTGCTTGCTGATTTTTTTTTCATACAACCCCAATTCCAATGAAGTTGGGACATTGTGTTAAACATGAATAAAAAGAGAATACAATGATTTGCAAATCATGTTCGACCTATATTTCATTGAATACAGTACAAAGACGAGATATTTAATGTTCAAACTGATCAACTTGCTTGTTTTTAGCAAATAATCATGAACTTAGAATTTGATGGCTGCAACAACTTCCGAAAAAGCTGGGAGAGGTATATCGGTTTCTGTGAAGAGGTTTGTGTACCAACAAAATCATTTCGCACATTCAACAACAACAAGCCGTGGTTCACTGCTAAACTTAAGCAGCTCCGCCAAGCTAAGGAGGACGCATATCAGAGCGGGGACAGGGTCCTGTATAATCGAGCTAGAAACCAGCTGACGAAAGAAATTAACATTGCAAAGAGGATCTATGCAGCAAAGTTGGGAAAAACAGTTTAGCGCGAACGACTCGAAATCAGTCTGGCGTGCATTCCAATCGCTGACTAATTACAAGCGACGATCCCCCCAAGCGGAGAACAATAGCACACTAGCCGACGACTTGAATACCTTCTACTGCAGATTTGAAAAGGACACTTTCACACCACACACCCGCCCGGCCGCACCCGCGACCACAACCGCACCTTTGACTTCTGCGTTAACTATCCATGAACAGGATGTGAGACGCATCTTCAAACAACAGAAGATTAACAAAGCGGCATGTGTCCCCATCCTGCCTCAAAGTCTGCGCGGACCAGCTCGCTCCAGTCTTCACTCAGATCTTCAACAGATCTTTGGAAACGTGCGAAGTTCCATCCTGTTTCAAACGCTCCACCATCATTCCAGTCCCCAAGAAACCTGCAATCTCTGGTCTGAATGACTACAGGCCTGTCGCTTTGACATCTGCGGTCATGAAGTCCTTTGAACGTCTCGTGCCGGACCACCTCAAGAGTGTTACAGGTCCCCTGCTGGACCCCCTGCAGTTTGTCAACCAAGAGAACAGGTCTGCGGATGATGCAGTTAACATGGGACTGCACTTCATCCAAGAACACCTCGACAGTGCAGGGACCTACGCGAGGATCCTGTTCGTGGACTTCAGCTCAGCGTTCAACACCATCATCCCTGAACTCCTTTCAACCAAGCTTCTCCAGCTCAGCGTCTCACCTGCCATGTGCCAGTGGATTTACAGCTTTCTGACGGGCAGGACACAGCAGGTCAGGCTGGGGGAGGCCACCTCATCCACACGCAGCATCAGCACTGGGGCCCCCCAAGGTTGTGTCCTCTCTCCGCTGCTCTTCTCTCTCTACACGAACGACCGCACCTCAGCGAACCCGACTGTCAAACTCCTGAAGTTTGCAGATGACACCACTGTCATCGGCCTCATCGAGGACGGTGACGAGTCTGCATATCGACAGGAAGCGGAGCGGCTGGAGCTGCGGTGCGGCCGACACAACATGGAGCTGAACACGCTCAAGACTGTGGAGATGATCGTGGACTTCAGGAGGCATCCTTCGCCACAGCTGCCCCTCACGTTGTCCAGCCGCCTGGTGTCAACCGTCGAGACCTTCAAGTTCCTGGGAATTACAATCTCTCAGGGCCTGAAGTGGGCGACCGACATCGACTCCGTCCTCAAAAAGGCCCAGCAGAGGATGTACTTCCTGCGGCTTCTGAGAAAGCACGGCCTGCCACCGGAGCTGCTGAGACAGTTCTACACAGCGGTCATCGAATCGGTCCTGTGTTCTTCCATCACAGTCTGGTTTGGTGCTGCTACAAAAAAGAACAAACTCCGACTGCAACGGACAATCAAAACTGCTGAAAGGATTGTCGGTACCCCCCTACCCACCATTGAGGACTTGCACGCTGCCAGAACTAAGACAAGGGCGTACAAAATCCTCTCGGACCCTCCGCACCCCGGTCACCGGCTCTTCCGGCTCCTTCCCTCAGGTAAGCGCTACCGATCAATGCAAACTAGAACTAGTAGACATTCCAGCAGCTTCTTCCCTCTTGCGATCAACTTCTTAAACACCTAACCTATAATTCCGTTACAATAAGCTGGCAATTTTTTGACTTGAGTTCGTTGTCACATTTCTGTGGGGCCAATTATGTATTACTCGTGCACTCACTGTAGTTGTCTCGCCATGCTGCACTATTTGCATATACCGGCCACTCGTGCCAGAGTAGCATCTGCTCCATTTGCCCACCGATTGAGGAGTATCTGTAACATTTGCACAACCGACATTGTCCCAGATGATCGGACTACTCGTCACTTTAAACCGCATCCACTCCTTGAAGTCTCAGCGCCCTTTGCACAATGGTCATTGCACCGGACTATTGCAATATTAGTCGTTCGAACTGCTCTAAGTGCTAGAGGACTCTGCATCTTTTTGCACAATTGTTTTTTGTCAATGTCTTTATGTCCCCAAAGTGTTCTGTAAATTGACTGTCTGTTGTACTAGAGCGGCTCCAACTACCGGAGACAAATTCCTTGTGTGTTTTGGACATACTTGGCAAATAAAGATGATTCTGATTCTGATTCTGATCCAAGCAACGTCTTTTTCACGGACGCCCCTGCTTATTACAGCAAGACAATGCCAAACCACATTCTGCACGTGTTACATCAGCGTGGCTTTGTAGTAAAAGAGTGCGGGTACTAGACTGGCCTGCATGCAGTCCAGACCTGTCTCCCATTGAAAATGTGTGGCGCATTATGAAGCGTAAAAGACTGACAACGGAGACCCCGGACTGTTGAACAACTGAAGCTGTACATCGAGCAAGAACGGGAAAGAATTCCACCTCCGAAGCTTCAACAATTAGTGTTCTTAGTTCCCAAACGTTTATTGAATGTTGTTCAAAGAAAAGGTGATGTAACACAGTGGTAAACATGGAACGTGTTGCAGCCATACAATTCCAAGTTAATGGTTATTTGCTAAAAACAATCAAGTTTATCAGGTTGAACATTAAATATCATGTCTTTGTAGTGTCCATCCATCCAGCCGCTTCTCCTCACTCGGGTCGCAGGCGTACTGGAGCCTATCCCGTGTATTCAATCAAATATAGGTCGAACATGATTTGCAAATCATTGTATTCTGTTTTTATTTATGTTTAACACAACGTCCCAACTTCATTGGAATCGGGGTTGTACATTTATTGCAGAAAACAAAACAAAAAAAAACAAAGAGAGGCCTCAGTTGGCAAAATGCGATATGAACGTCTGACAATTAAAGTCACTGATCGTTTCTAAAATATTTCATTCTTACATATTTGCCAAATGGATTGAGAAACACGATTTTACAAAATTTCAGAATTTTTTTCTGTTAGGTAAGGTAAGAACAAAACTTTCGACGAGGACGTTCGATCATGTTACGCCGATGCTGGCCAACTTGCATTGGCTCCCGTTCCAACTGAGATGCGATTTGAAGGTTTTCTCACTTACACGTGAAATAGGACACCTCCCTATCTTGCGGACTTAGTTCGCTCACGACACACCTTTTGGTGACTCCGTGAGCTACTCTGGAACGCGGAAATGAGAGCTGCTAGCTCACTAGAAATGTTTAAATCTCGACTTCAGACTTATTTTTCTATTCTTTCAGTTATTTAAATCACATGTAGTATGCAAGTTGCCTTACCCCATGACATCGGGATTTGAGCCTGTTTGACTGCCACTTTTCCTTTCTCCTCCCCCCACCTCTGCTTGGAGAGGAGCTAGGTGGGGATGACGGAATCTGAGGCTGTCATTTTATGGATTCTGGACCGACCGACCGGGGCAAGATCTGAGGCAGACCACTTCCCCGGAGGCGTTGCCTCAACCGACCGGGTCAGGTCCTGCCGAAGAACAGCTTTTTCCCGTCTCATTAAATGAGCTCTTGCGCTATTTTCAGTGACATTGTACAGCGTCATATCATGTGATAGATGTTGCCTACTCGACATCGATTGCAGCCTGGTCTTCCATCTGCAATGGCTTCTCCAGGTTTCTTCTCTTTTCCTCAAATTGGGTTTCAGGTTTTTCCTGGCACAGTTGGGGAGTTTAGATAAGACGATGTCACAGATTTTTGTCACGTGTGGGCCTGCGAAGCCCTTTGATCATCTTGTCCACACAGGCAACAACCACATCCCACTTCGGCTCTTTTGAGATTCGTCTGAGCGTATTTCCCAGAGGAGGTGTGGCTACGATGCTTTGGATGTACGACAACAAAAGCATCCGAGAGACGCAAAAAATGTCGCGCGTGCCTCCTCCCAGAAGGCGAATGAATAACGTCGCCGCTTTGACCGGAGGGGAGGGGTCAGGAAACCTTTCACCTTCTTCCCTTGAAGGCCTTCACAACCCCTGAATGAATCATACGATAAGACACGGGCACTATTTCTCCTGGAAATGAAACGATTCACCTCAGCAGCTCTCTACGTGACTCCGCTCCTGAAGATGAGATATGGAAGGGGCGGCGGCAAAGGGTGGGTGGCCGAGGCAGAGGTGGGGGGGCACGTGTGGGAGGCGTAAACACGGCGGCGGCATTCAAGTCAGGCAGGAAGCCAAGCCTTTAGAAATGCATCTTTGTCGCTATTATGCTTCATAATTTGAATGGCGTGTGGGCGCACGACTTGTACAAGGAGGGACGGGTGAGGGGGATTGGGGGGGGGGGGGGGGGGGCTGGGATTAAAAACCAGCCCCCCTCAATGATGTGTGTCACTGAAGCAGCAAATTAACACGATGAGATGGAGGAATGTCGAGGAGACGCAAGGAAATGATGCAAAGATGTCCCTTTTTTGTTTGCCTGTTAAAAGCGCCGTCTGTACAGCTGGTGATTTCTGCCTGAATATTCAAGTAGTAAAACTTGTCTGGCAATATGAGCTTTAAACTTGGCATGAAGCAAGCTCCTAGATTGGGCTACTGATTCACTCATTCACTGCCAAGCACGCTTATATTCGTCAAGTGGAATTCAACCGTTGACCGTTTTACTCCAAATGTATTAGTGCATCTGGCCTTTAAGTCAGTGGTGGTTCTTGGGGGCCGGGGAGGGGGGTAGTACTCGGTGGTTCTGGGGGGCTGGGGAGGGGGGTAGTGCTTGCCCCCCTGTCCATTTATGGATTTTCATGTACCAACCAAGTTGATTTTTGACTGGACTGTGTGTGCGTGTGTGTGTGTGGATAACTGTTGTCTGGTCCCTCTGGAAAAAATCCTCGGCCCCAGTCTGGCCACCCCACTAAAATCGGTCTAGCACCGCCACTGCTTGGGTGCATCTGTTTGAATAGTTCTCTTCAAAAGACAATATTGTCAAAACTCGTTGTGCTCTGTCGTCAAGGAGATGAGGAAGGGCCCACTTATGCCGAATATGAGAAATGTTTCATCTCTGTTGTTTTTTTTTTTTAATCAGATCAACATGTAGCATGCAGGCAATTGGGCGATGTATAATTAATCTAAACACTTGTAACAAGTGTGCGCCATTAAATAACGTATTGACAAGAAATGATGAGGAGGAGGAATATGAGATGATCGGATTTAAAAAAAAAATGCATTTCGAGTCAGAGCACAAACACTTCCTGTCGAGGCCGAGCGGGTCGACACGGCTTCCGGTGACTTCCTCGAGGAGTTTCACGCCGCTAGCGCACATCTCACGCGCCAACGAACACGAGACGAAGAGGCAAGGACACGGAGGTCGGGTCCCGGCGCAGCTGACGGGGAACCGACGCAACATCGGCACGGCGTGATCCGGCGGCCGCCGCGTCTGAGCTCAGCCGAGCTGAGGGGCCGGAAATGGGAGATGAAAATGAGACCCTGCAAACTCTTACGTCACTCTTACGTTACCATGAGAGCTCTGTTACATCAACAATTACAAAGAGCACATTAAAAGTTTGTTCGTTCCGATCAAGGAAAAAAAAAAAGTTCTGGTTTTTAAAATCAGATTTTTTTTTTTTTTTTTTTACGTCAGGGTTAGGGTTTCAAGTTGCCACAGTTTGGATTTCATACAAGGGTTAGGTTTTCAAAATGTATGTTTCAAATTCAGGTTTAGGGTATGAAGCCAGGGTTAGGGTTTCAAACAACACTGAGGATTTCATATTAGTGTTTCAAGTCATGGTTTGGGTTTCCAACAAAGGTGGGTCAAGATAGCGTTAGGGTTCGGAATCAAGTCAAGAGTAGGGTTTCAAGTTATTATTAGGGTTTCGATGCTGCGTGATGGACGACACGAGGAAATGAAAGAAAGCCCGCGACGTGGTCACCACGCGTCGCGCCAACCGCACGAAGATGAGACGAGGCGCTAAAGTGTGTCAGGAGAAACGATGCCGCACACAAACAACAAACAAAGGAAATGATTTGTTATGTCCAAATGAGGCAGGAATTTGCCCTCCGAAAAATATTTTCCCAAATGTTTAATGAGTCCACGTAATGTACGAGTACTGAAAGAAATGGATTTTTCAACCATATCCATCTTCTGTATGTGTCTGCAAAGACTGAGCCCATTTTTGTTTCCCCTAACCCGGTCTTGAAACCCTAATTTAAAAACCTAAGCCTTACTTTGAACCGCGAACACTGACATGAAATTTGAGACTTGACTTGAGAAACCGTACCACAATTTAAAACCTTGACCCTTGTAGGACACCATAATCTGGGGTTCCACTCCTAATTTAAAACCCTAATCCTCACTTGAAACCCCGATTAAACCCTCGTTTGAAATGAGCTGACACCGTCCCCAGTGTCCCAGAGAAATACAAGACTTGGACTCTTGGTGGATGCAATTGTAAATTTGAGGGTGAAAATAATGACATTTTTGGTCTTTTTACTGCTGTTAAATGTCAAAAGGTGTCAAATTTGAGCAGAGCAGTCCTAAATTGTTCCTACTTGGTTCCTCCCCAAAAGACGACCTCTCGTAACAGCGAGAGGCTAATGAGTGAAGGTGTAATATGATAATAAGATACACGGTCGTGCACACACACACACACACACAGTTGTGATGTATTAATTGTTGATGCACGTGAAAAATGAGACCACAAAAGCGGTAATTTCCTCCTTCTCTAAAGATGCTTAATTGCGAGCGATCTAGAGAGGAACAAATTGGGCGGGGATGGGGGGGGTGGGGCTGATGGTTTAGTGCATGGCAATTATAAAGATGGATTGCAATATACATCATGATAGGGAATCATTCCAATTATGCACAGGTAATTAAAACTTGGGACCTCATACTAGTGCCGCTGCAACAGAAAACATCTCAACGGACACTCGATTAGGGACACCTGCATACTGTATTTTGAATGGCGTCCAATAGGCAAGCGCTTGATCGTTTAGGGGTGGGGGGGGCTTAGCCCCCCGGGAGATGCGCAGGATGCGAGGGAATGTAGCGTCGGAGTACAAAATTTCACAAACAGCTAACGAAGACCGAGAATTTGATTTGGGAGGTTTTTGAACAGATTTTAAAACAATACCATACTGGGTAAAAGTTCAAAGTCACCGTTAGATTTGTAGTTAGAATGATATAATCCGTTTTTTTTTTTAAATACAGTACACAAACGCAGGAAGTATTTTTACAGTATGAAATTTACAAATATTCTTCATTCTGTGTAAAATTTTAAATTTTATATCGAATAATAATTCATTGTTTTATTGTATTCGTCACAATTAAATATTTGACATCATCACATGAACTTTTTTTTTTTTCTTCTTCTTTCCAGTCGCTTGTTTGACCATCACGAGCTCTTCCCCGACCTCAAGCGAGGTCTTCATCCTTTCGCTGCTCAGAGCAGATAAAAGGAACCACGTCTGATTGGCCGACGGACGTCTGTATCGATTATTATTTTACTTCCAAAAACAAAAAGGAGACTAATAAGCAGGGCCAATCGTAGCAGAAAGGTTAATACAATATAGAAATGTCAGGAGATGAATGCAATTGTTTTTGTTTTTGAATGTCTCGCCCTTTCCACTGCGTCCCTTTGTTTCTCGATTTGCGGCCTTCTTTGTTTCTTTTGTCTCATCCTCGCTTCCTCCGCAGATGTTGAGAATTTGAAGCGCTCCTCGGCGGTGTGGCGATGTGACGACACTCTTAACTGTCTTGAAACCCGAGCTTGAACACCTAATTTCAAAAAATAACCACAGTGCTTGCTTGAAACCTTAATTTGGAATGATATCCTTGGCATGAAACCTTAATTTGGAACGATAACCCTGGAATGAACCCCCACTTTGAAAAAGTCATGAAAATGAAGTTATACTACTGTTAAAACAACAAGTTGTCAATAAATGAGAATGTCAGAATTTACAAGGAAACACTAACACTGAGATGCCCCCCTCCCCCCCCCCCAAAAAAAAGACTCTGAGGCAGATTTTGGAACATAAGGAGATAAGGAGCAAGTCTGGCCCAGCAGACGGTGGTATGAAGAGGGGCCGCACTTGGATGCTCTTTTCTGGAGATCTCGTCCAGGCTTAGCATCAGTGGCGTCCTCCGTCTGCTTGGCAGGAATGGACCAGGACCAGCAGGACCTTCATGAGAAGAGCCAAAAATGTTCTACCATGACTTGACGCCAGTCAGACTTTTAGACTCAACTCGGCGATTTGAAAATCTGCATTTTCAAGATACCTTGAAAGAAAAGTTCCCTCCTTCAGGCTTCTGCTTGAAAGCATCCCAAAATGTCAGCAAAAGCCTATTAGAACATCTAAACTTCACTTGGGAGCTAATCAGAGACCCTCTAAAAGGGGCCCCGTGTGCGCTGACGGCCATTTAACGAGTTTGAACGTGATCGGGTCATTCCGAACACAGCCACATCCCCGTTATAAGAGGGTGTGTACACTACTGCAACCTCATCATTTCAATTCTTTATTTTTCCTTCCGCTCTTGAAAAGATTTAGAAAACAAAATCAAGTTGTACAGGTTAAAAAAATAATAATAATTGTAAATGAATTTTCTTGGCCCATTTTCTTATACCGTAAAAAATCTGGCATTTGAGCAGGGGTGTGTGGACTTTTTATATCCACTCTACTGCACTTATAATTTGTTCCCACCTCTGGACTGAAATTAATGAGTTCTGGAGACTCTTTATTAAAAAAAAAAAAAAAAAAAAAAAAAAAAAAAGATTCTTGACACGCACGTGTGACGGTGTCGTCCTAACGATGACAACACGCAGATGTTGGCTTCATTCGAACGTTAATGAAGCAGACGCCAGACAATCGCTCAAAGAAAACCAGTTTCCACGCCGGCTGTGACCTTGTTTAGAGCGTCTCGGTTTGAATATTGCAAATCGAGACGTCATTAAAGCATGAGGCGTTTCCCAAGTTTACATTTTTTCGCTACGATTTTCTTCACATTTTAAGAGATTCTTGTCTGACTTGTCAGCCGGTCTTATGTCACCTTGTAACATCGCAAATACAGTAAGGTTCCTTTCTCGGCTTGTCATGTTTAGGCTTAGAATTGTTTTTGTTTTTTATTAGTATTTACAAATAAATGTTGGGAGCGGTGGTGGGGTTTGGGTAAAGGTACAACTAGTTCTCAGGGCCTTCGAATTTAAAGCTGCTGCTGTTTCTATGGTTACCCAAGGCTGAGGTTCACCTTCAGTCACAGTCGCAACACTTGCAACATACTGCTGTGATATTAAATATAGAAATAGACTTTTATGCTCCATCCCTGGATTTTTATGAGCTAAAATGCAATTTATCGATGTCTTTTCTCCTATCAGGGCTGCGTTTGACCCACATCGAGTCGTACCGCTTGTGCATACTAAAAGCTCCTTGTTCAAATCGATCACCGGGGCCTGTCAGAGCGGGCAGACATATTGAGACACGCAAACACAACATTAAGTGTGAACGAAGCACAATTAAGGGTCAAAACTGGGTAGGAGTGCAAATTAGGCCGGCGTATGCGGCGCCGTGATAAATCTGCACCGCAAACAGCCGCAAGGGGCCTCAGTCACAAAGACGGCGTGGACCCCTCGCAGCGAAAAACTGATAGACTCCCGTCTTGTTTGTATTTACAGATGGAACGCTTGGACATTTTTAAATTGCTGGCAAAATGATCACACTTACCCGTATTATCGCGTTAAGTACGTCTGGGATTTGCTCACGGCGGTGCCACAAGTCAAGCCATTAGGTACACCGAAACGCTAGCGAAAGCCAAAGCAATCATTTGGAAAATATTGCCTTAAAAAAAAGTACAACGAGTAGGAGAGCGGAATAATAAATAGAAAAATATTAGATGACAAATTAAGCAATACATATTTGGAAAAAATATGAAAGTATGAAAAAGTACCATGTATGATTAAGGAAAAAAATACTGAAATATTTAAATTGACAAAAATATGAAAAACAATGGCCCAAAAAATAAATAAATAAAAAGAAACTTCTTAAAATAATAGTACACAAAAATTAGGAAACAAATATACTAGACAGAAATATGAGCGAAAAGCTAAAAACTCAAAAGTGTGCTAAATAATGAGGACAAATATATTAGATGGCAAAGATAAACGTTAAAATGTTGGGCAAAACATTACAAAAAAAAAAAAATATATATATATATATATATATATATATAAAATATTAGCCAAAAATACAACATATACTATAAATATTGATAAATAGATTGCAGTCTTTCGTTTGAACCCCAAAAAATCTAAATCAAGTTAAAGTACACGTTCCAAGATGGAGTCGAAGCAAAGACATCACGTTAATATCAGCGTCAACTTGTTCTTTGTCCGTTTGTTTTCTATTTCGGCGTGCTGCTACGCTGACATGCAAAATAAACAAATCCAAAACTGTAACCAACAGCGATAAACACATAAGCACACACACATTAGTTTGATTTTGTCTTTTATTATTCATCCATTTTTTTTGCAGTTGTTTTCTTTTTTTTTTTTCTTTTCTATTTTTTTGTCTTTTTTTGCATTACGAAACAAATGTTTGAAGATGTCCTATGAATAAACAACAGCACCCTTTGCTCCCTTTCAAAAGACGAACGAAGCAACTTCTTCCTCTCCAGATCCCGTCCCACCTTTTGCCTCCAAGTGACTCTTTTGACAAAACATTCTTTTAAGTGCATTTAGTCGACAAACGTAAGCCTTTTTTCTTTTTCTTCCCCCGTCAGTTTCGTGTGCAATCGCTGATATTACGGTCAATGCCAAACAAATATTTACATTGCAGCTGTGATTCGCATGAACTCTCCTTTCCTTTTCTGTACTTTTTTTTTTTATTTTTTTTAATTTCTCGTCACTTGAGAGACGAGCATTCGCAAAAAAATAAAAACAGCTAAACTTATGAACATCATTATCATGATTAACTAGACTCCTTTGTCTTAACCTGTGTTTTCCTGCCGGTAAGACAAAAAGGTTAATAGATAAAATGGTTTAAAATAAAGTTTTAGTGATTGTGCTTTTAAAACCAATGTAAAACAAAACAAAAACCAAAGCAAAAAACATGGACGACGACACAAAACATAACAGTGCATTACGAAAAAAAAAAAAAAAAAAACAATTAAAAAAAAAAAGAAAGAAAAATCCCAAAGTGGCACACTCTTGAGGTTGCTAAATAATATTGCAATTTACACAATTGGAGGGAAATGATCAAATATTTATATTTACTGGCATAATAAAATTAAGATTGGCATTTTAAAAAAACCCAAACAAACAAACAAAAACAAAACCGGGGAATACAAATTGAGGTACCACAATGGGACGACGTATGACATATTGTACGTATATTTACACACACACAAAGTCCAGCCCTCTCTGCTCGCATCTTACAGTAACGCTTTTGTGCCGACTCAACCAAAAGTAGCTCGAGAGCCTTTTTTTTCTTTTCCAAGACTTCACTCCATATTGCATTGGAATTAAACATAAATACCCTAGCGGTGCACTGGAATACACCATTTTTTTCCATTTCCTTATCTCTCCAATTGTGATAAATTAGAAGGAAAAAAAAAGACGACATCGGCATGTATTGTAAAGAAATGACGTACGGTATGGGCGGCAGCTGACATGGCGGTGAAATACTGAGATATTTAGAAGAGAAAACAAGGTTGCTTGGTTCCCCCCCCCCCCAAAAAAAAAAAAACCCAAAACAAACAAAAAAAACATCCTTTTCATCTTCTTCAGCTTTCCGCCATCTGGACAAGAAGAGCAAGACAATGACGTTAGCGTCACACATTTTTGTTGCTCGTACAATTATTTCGTACCTCAAGTTCTTCATTTCCTGTCTGGAAAGCCGCCACGGTGCCGAGGCTCACGTCGGCGGCGTTCCTGTAGACGGCGTCGCCTCTCCGCCGCCCCCCCGAGCCCCTGGAGGACACGGAGCTGGAGGAGCTCGGGTCTCGCGGGCTGTTGACCACCGGAAACTGCGGTCGGCTGTAGGGCCGAATGTCCTCTGTACCTGTCGGACACAAACGCTCACCGTTGGACGAACCCGCACCGAGCTTCACAGATGATTTCTGGCTACACCCAAGAATGAAAATACAACATTTCGTTTCTTTAAACTCGGTGATCGGCCTCAAAAATCCTGGTCGCGTAAAGCCTCCTTGTTTGTTTCTATGTGGCCTGCGATTGGCTGGCGACCGGTTCAGGGTCAACCCCGCCTCCCGTCCGAAGATAGCTCTGATAGGCTCCAGCGCGCCCGCGACCCGCGTGAGGAGCAGCGGTAAAAGAAAATGGATGGATGGAAATTGGCTGTAAGGGCTGACTTTTCCAAAAAAAAAAAAAATCCTTCATTTGATTTGATTAGTTTTGTGTTTTATGGGGAGTCGTCAACCAAAAATTGAAATTGTTCACCATTTAACATCACCTAAAATGGCCGTTTCAAAGCATCGATTCTTGAGACTTTTTTCTGGTTCTACTCATGATAGGCACGACTACCAAATTTCATTTTGCTAAGTGAAATTGGCTTCAGGGGCTGAATTTTTTAAAATAATATCATTCCTCGTGTTGGGAGTTTTGTGATTTATGGCTCGTCATCATTATTTGCTACCATGATCTGCCCGCAACCCATGATAAAAACTGAAACTGTTCAAAACTTAGCATCATCTATCTATGCATGTCGTTTGCAATCGGGCAAAGTCTACAGGACCCTAAAATGCTCAGCAAAATGGCAGACTCCCCGTGTCCATTCAAGCATGACTTTTTTCGTCCGTCTACTCACGATAGACACGACGACCACATTTCAAACTGACTTCAGGGGCTGAATTGTCTCAAACTTCCAGGGGCTAAAATGACGGTTAAAACGTTTGGTTTCCGAAACCACCAGGGGGCTCTGATAAAACCATTTGGTGTGGTACCTGCTTGTTGGCGCCCCCTGTGGCCGCCTTTGCCCCCGTGCGCTTTTTGTCTCTCCTGGACCTCCCTGCGTTCCGACGAGCCGGTTCTGGGGTCCGAGCCTTCTTTGGGTCGGTAGCCCCCCGCTCCCGCCGCCCCTCTCTTGTCTCGACCCTCTCCCGATTTGGGGGAGACCACCGCCCGGCCCTCCGGGCCCACCTTGGAGGGATGCGTGGGGGACTTCAGCACCGCCGGGGGGGGGATGGGTGGCGGCGGAAGATCTGCGGGACAAACAACACGATAACCGCTACGTCGCACAATACAAACAAACGGGAAGCAATCCAGACTTCACATTTATGAGGGAATATCAGGAAGAAAAACTAATTGCCCAGCGAATTGGCAAGGGGAGGATGAACGAGGTGGAGGTGGCAGACAAAAGGAGTTCAGCGAGGAGGGGCGCTGCAGTGGTGGGTATATATGGATTTTTTGCTTCCCCCCCCCCCCCCCCCCCCCCACCACCACCACCACATGCACTGTGCAAAGTGAGGAGGTCAAAGATGGCGGCCGAGGCAAGTGGGAGACTATTCTCAGTCTGGAGCTTATAAAAAGATTGAAATGTGTGGAAAGCGACTGGAATGTATATGAAATCTTATATTGTGAAAGCACTTCTAATCAGAACAATTCAAGCTGGCACTCTGGTGGTTTTTTTTCTTTTTATGTACCTATTGTTTGTAATCAATTTAATGTGTCTTTATGGGAGAATATTCTCAGTTTGGAGCAAAAAAAAAATAAAAAAAATAAAAATAATAAAACATTAAATACAAGAATGTATTGGATTCGTTAATGTGAAAGCTAAAAAAAATACAAATTTCAAGAGTTGGGCTTTTTTTCCCCTCTATATTGATTGAAATCAATTGAAGTCAATTACGCTGGCGCAAATAAAAACTTTGAAATGGGTGGGAAAATTCAGGAATGTATGGGATCCTATAACATGACAGATTAAGAAAGACAAACAAATAAAGTTTGAAAACAATACTAATAATAAAAATTCAAGCCGAGGGTCAGGGGCTTTTTCTTTTTCTATGATTTTAGATCGATTTAATGTGACTCGATGGAAGAATATTAGTCTGGAGGGGGGAAAAAACAGCAAACAGAATATATCGGACCCAACAATGTGAAAGTTATCAAAAAAATTCAAGCTGAGAGTCTAGTGTTCCCCCCTCCCGCCCGTGTTTTTATTTCATTGAATTACTCTTTATGGGACGAAGTAGAAAGACTGAGATGTCTGGAAAAAAATTTAAATACTGTGAAAGCTATAGCAGTAATAATAAGAAGTAAAGCTGAGTGCCATGCTCTCTTTAGCCCACTGATGTCTTCAAAAAAAGTAATCATGATAATAACGATTGAGAGTTGAGTGATCACAATGCTCTAGTATTTAAAAAATACTTGAAAAAGTATTACTTTATAGATATTTTTTTTTTTTCCCGTCCAGATCGTGCAAGTGGCTGGATGGGTGGGGGGGGGCTGAATGTAAAGCCGCCGCTCCGCTGGCTTCCGGTCAGCTAGGTATTAAATGTCGCTGTCGAGTGCTTCCGACGCTCAAGGGCAGCTGGCACGAAAAGAGGAGCGCCAGCAGCACATCCGCATCCAGCGTTGCGCCGATGCGGTGGCGCCGCGTCACCGCATCGGATCTTCTCGGTTCATACGTTGACCAAAGCTAGTCACCAAGACGTGTTGTTGTATGGATGTCGGTGCGTTCCCAGGGCAATGAGTGAGTCACTGATGACGGCGAAAAATATTGATATCATTGGAAATGAGTGACACTTTCATTTCTTTGAGCTATAAATTCATAGAGAACTTGTTCGTGAAATATTGACCATCTGGATGCTATCAATCCTTTATGGGTATGTATGTCAGTATTCTGCCCAACGGCGACAATATCTTCTAATCAACACGTTTTATTCAGTTGTTCTGTTAAAAACGATGGTGTAGACAATCCACACAAGTCTATTGTGTGTGCGTGGCTTGTAAGGCCTTTTTTTAAATTTTTTTTTATTGGCCTATCTAATCTACTTTATATGAATTCTGCCGAGCAATAAGCAAGAGCAGTAAAAGAGGGAAAACATGCTACTAAAACTTTATTATGACATTTTATGATCTGTTTTTTATGTTTCTAATCATTTCATCAATTTCATTAACGGGCCCGAGCGGCCAAAAAGTGGCCGGGCGAGCTCCGCGAGGACTCGAAGCGCCCGAGCGGTCTTGGCCTCCGGCCCGGCGAAAGGTTCAGCCCGGCCGTGACGCTCTGCAGCCACGAGGGAAGACGATTCAAGCGCACACGCGCACACAGACCCGACGTGACAACGTTTCCCACGTTTGTCGTCCATCTTCGTTGAGAGAATAGAGGCCATTTGCATGCTTGTGGAGTAATGTAGATAAACGGCTACCGCTGCTATACGCTACGTGGCTGCCCCTTTGTCTGTCGCACAGCTTTGTGAATGTATTTTAGCCACGGACACCAGAGCTCATGTTAGCATTGACTGTTGTCGTGCAAAGCGAGTTTAATTCGTTCTGAGAGTAAGCCAGTAACCACTGTACTGTTTTTCCAATGGAGGTGAAGAACGGCACGCTACCTTCGCTGTAGGCGTCACGTCTCTGGTTCCCCACGGGCGGGTGTTGCTTCTGCTTCTTCGGAGGCCTCCTGTGCACCGCCGCCATACTCATGCTGCCGTCCGTGGACACCGGGCTGCCGGGACGGCGGCCCGACGGGTTGATTTGGTATTTCCGCGCTGAGAAAGCAAAAGCGGAGCATACGTTATGTCACGGAAGCCGTGTTTGTGCGATCGTCCCCCGACCTCGACCCTACTGAGAACCCGTGGCCTTAAAAAGACGTAGAATGTTTTGTTATCATAATAATCTAGCCCCCGTATTTTGTCTTATTACGCCTACAGTAAACCTACCCGAGAGCGCTGCAGCTTCCTGGCCTTGCATTCCGGGATGTTTGGCCACCCGGAGGCCCGAGTACTCCGCGGCAGCCGCTACAGCCTGCGCAAAGTCGGCGTCCGTGAAGAAGGAGCCGTCCGACGAGCTGACGGCACTGGACCTCCCCGAGGAGACATTATCTTCCTCGGAGGCGGAGCCCCACCCGTTGATCATGGAGCCCGTCACAGAGCTCTCCAGGTCGCCCATGCTGGACGCCGGCGTCTGCTCGATGCCCCGCAGCAGCAGCCGGCGCGGGTGCATCTGCGGGTGGTGGGGGTGCGCGTGGGGGTGGGTGTGGTGGTAGTGCATCTTGGCCACGTCGGCGTCTGTGTCCTCCTCCTCGTCTTCCTCAGGTATCTCCTCTTCGTCGTCCTCCTCCATGCCATCCAGGGGGCTGGCGATGTAGCCGTATGTGTGTGAGGGTGAGAGGGGCGGGGGGCTCACAGCATGGCGCCTTGCAAGTGAACAAGTGAGGGCCCAGTTGAGGATAACGTGAACAAGCGTCGCTCAAACTGAAGCTACAGCGCTAACCCCAAAATGGGCTCGGCACCAATGGTCATTTTTGAAAATTCAGTCCCTGAAGCCAGTTTCATTTAGCAACATGAATTTTGGTAGCTATGTCTATCATGAGGAGACCCACAAAAAAGTCTCAAGAGCCCGTGCCTGAAAAGACAGAGGAAGGCTGACGTTTTGGTTTGAAAAGGCCAGTTTAGAGTCATACTGGTCATTTCCATACAATCTTGGCCAACAGATTTAGATTTTTCTGATCGCTACTAAATTTTAAACTGAATGATGCTAAATGGTGAAAGAGTTGAGTTTTTGTCACCGCCTGTGTGGGGAGCACTGCAAAAAAACTTGTCATAAAACCCAAAATTGAAAGTGAATTGATACATTGGTAACTCAACCGCCTGCCTTTTTAAAATGTATTTATTTATTCTTTTTAAATTCAGCTCATGAAGCCAGATTCACTTCGGAACAAGAATTTTTTTTAACATTTCTGTGAATCCTTTCAAAACAAACTCATAGTAGTTATTTCTTCTGATCGCTACCAAATTGGAACCACATACAGTATGCTAGATGGACAACTGAGAAGACAAAAAAAAAGATGTAAAAGCAAAATCTGCGACACGGTCATCGTGCGGTATACCGTAGCGCGGGATGACTTTACCTGCGCTCGTGACTGTCGGGCGCCTCCTGCAACATCGGCGTCATCTCCTCCTGCGGCGAGGGCGTGAGCGTGGCGGTGGACTGGTGGCTGTACGACACGGCGGCGGGGGAGGAGGCCGTGCCGCGGACGGGAGGGGTGGGCCCCCTCTCCATCTCCATCTCCTCCTCCTCCTCCTCCAGCTCGCCGGGCTGCAGGTACATGTGAGAGGGCGGCATGGAGCACTGCATGTCTGGGTCGCAGCTGTCAACATCGGGGAGGGAAGTGAAGGCTCATTATTTCCACATCATTTGCCGGAGACGCGCGTGTTTTTCAACACAAGAAAACATGTGGTAAATATTCATGGCGTCCCTCCATCAAGGTTTGACACAGATTAAACCCCCCTCGGGCAGATCATACCCGTCATACCAGTCCTCTGCGTTGCGCGACGGGGGCGGGTTGGCGGGCGGGGGAGGCAGGAGGTCAGCCCAATTCATTGTGCTCTGTTTCGGCTGTTTGGGGGTGCGCGTTCCCTTCTTCTGACCTTGGCTGCCTGCTTGATAAAACACGCAAAAAAAAACAACTTGAGTTCAAGATGCGAGCAGCAATAATTTTAGGCTTTTTCATGGCCAATCCTAAAAATGATCATCAAACTTTGACGAGCAGACAAAACAGCTTCACAATTTAGCATCGCGGGCAACACGGAAATAGGAGTGGTTAGATGGTCTAGTTAGATGGATTTCAAAAACATGCATGTTGGGTTCATTGAAGACTAAATTGTCTATGTGTGTGAATGTGAGTGTAAATACAGTGGTCCCTCGCCACTTCGCGCTTCACGTTTTGCGGGTTTTTCCAAAATATTCATCCAGAAAAAAATAAATCATCAAAAAATAAAAATGAAAAAAATACAGCCATATCAGCAGCCATACTGCGGAAAGACGCGTTGTTTCATGTTGATGCACGAGAGAGAAGATTTCCCTCCATGCCAAACAAAGAGATGAGTTGACTCAGAGGCTTGGCCTGTACTTTACTGTACTGTACATGCAACGGGCACTCACACAAGGCGCGTGATTGGTTCCCGGCGCGACATCGACCAATGAGAGCACGAGCGGATTTATGCCGTGAGCTGATTGGCTGCGCATCATCGCAGCCTCACCCAGGATCTTCCCTTGTTGTGTCTCGCCAGTCTCGCCCACGCTGTTGACGGTCTCGCATACTGTATCTTAGTGTTGTGTTCGTGATAACTCTTTTTTTGTTTAAGCGCTAACTTTTTTTTGATTAGTTATGCCCTTACAATGCCGCCTAAGTGCTGTGCCCCCTCACGCATTTGTCTAGGATGGCTGGTTTGATGCCCATCTGGGAGAATTCCCTAGAAGAGTTTGTCAAAGTACAAGCCTCGAAATATCCACGAAATGGCCGACCTCCTGTTCAATTTCGGACAAGGCTCCTTCAGACTTTTTTGTGTGTCCTGTTATGAAAAAGCTTGTGCTACTTGGCAAAACGCGTAAACGGAGGGCAGATTTTTTTCTTCTAACTTTGCAGGGCCCCCGCAGCCCCTTTTTCATGGCGAAACGCCATGTTCTGCCCACATGAGATGGCGTAGGCAAGAAAGCTTGGCAATTTAGCGTCGCCCATCAGAATAGGATAGCTACTTCCGAATGGGACTCGTATGGGCAAATTCCCTAGTTAGTAGAATCCATCACAGTACAGTCAATGAAATTCTCCCCAAATAACTGCTTCAAATCAAAATGGCCGACTTCCTTTCAAATTTCGAACATATGTCCTTGAGATTTTTTTTCCGTGCGTCCTGTCAGGATAGGCATGTCCACCAAATTTCACGTTGCTCTGTCAAACGTGCTACCGGGGCTAATTCCTTCAAACTTTCCAGGGGGCGCTACCAAGTGATTTTGGCAGGGGGACGTATTGGGGACCACTAAAATACATCCATTCACCAGGATCCACGCGTTTGCCAAAATTGGTGCGCTTTCTGCCATGTTGAGGCCCCCACAAAAGCCGATTCGTTCATGCGAAGAATAATAATAAACAACGATTCCAAGAGGGCCTTTGACACCGCCTCGCGCTCAAAGCCCGAATGATTGACAGACGACTAACGGAGCGTGAATGGACCGCAGAATAAATGCATGAATAATGCTCACACTTTCTTTTAATGGGTCCACGTGCCTTTCAGGGCTTCAGTAATAGCAAGTGCAATAAAGGCAGGCGTCAGTTACCCCCGCGGTGTGGAAAGAAAATGCTGCAAAAAATAAAAAAATAAGCACCCAATTAATACCAAGAGTGTGAACCAATGAGCTGTGAGGCCTAACGACTGCAACTTGAAATGGGATATCAGAATGGATACGTGGCATTAAGGGTGGCAGCCTTGCATGGCGTAACTCCAATGTGTTTCCATTTGTCCTTGTCCCCGAGAAGACACCAGGGGCCCCCCTGACGGAATTAAGTGGCACTTCCACAATTAAAGCAAAGCCCATTACGGGAAATGAAAGTGAAGTAAATGCAAACGACGCAATGACCTACAAAGAAAGAAATCAAAGATGGGAATTTTTTTAAAAAAGTCTGTAAAAGAAGACTACGGTTTGATGCTCAAGGCTCAAATGAGAAAACTTGTAACAACAACAACAAAACAATCAGAGGCTTGGTAATTAATCGCACTTTAATCGAATACATTACTTGCGTTTTGGTCGAAAAATAGACATTCAAATTACTACTTTTATTAAATTTCTCATTACGTCCTGTAGGTGTTAGTAGCTTGCTTTCAAACTGCTGCCGATTGTCAAAACAAATCAAGAAATAGAAGGCATTTCCACTTTCTGTGGACGAGGGACGCTAATGCCCAAAACAAACTAATTGTGTGTTTTCTTTCAGCCAGTTACTGTGACAAAAAACAAGCTGGTACTGGAAATGATGCTAACTTTAGCTCAGGTTGTCCGTGCTCACTGCAACATGTTTGCATCAAACGTGTAAGCGACGTCCTACCGGAGGTGCTGCTGCTGCCTCGGTCCGAGCTGTTGTAGGAGCCCCCGGTGTGGCTGTCGTGGCTGTGGTTGTACGGGATGGTGGCCGGCATCATGGGGGCGTCGCCGCCTCTGTAGCGATCTGATTGGTAATAAATAGGTGACAGCAAAGTCTCTTTGTTAAGGAGCAGGATTTGAGGAACAGGAAAAGAAATTGGCTGTTACACCCGCGGGAAGTGAAAATGGGCAAAAATATGAGTTTGGTCCTCATAGTTCAGCCTCTGGGAAGACTTTCTGCAAGATTTGAAGAGAGTACTGTTGTCTACTGTAGACATATGTAGACACATACCCATTATTGGGTGTTATTTGAGCACCCCCCCTTTGCAATCAAAGTCTGCAGAGGCCCAATTATCGGATGTCTCTGAAAGTTTATCCTGTGGTGTGGGTGGGGTGTGTTAAGTGTGTTTTACTTATTTTTTACTTTTGTCCCACCAGAATCCGCTTAGAAAACATCAGGGCCGACTATCGTCATGGTTAAACCTGTTCAATATTTACGATCACGATCAGTCTTTCACAAGTCAGTCTTGGTACTACGACAAGACATCGGGTATAGGGGAGGAAAATCACAACTGGCACCGATTTTTGATCGTCAAGTGTGGGGTCTCACATTTGAACAATTGGTCAAGATTAAAAATCGGTGCCAAAGATAACCTAATAGGTATATAATCCTAATGCCCCAATAGTTGCTGTGCATACAGGCTGGATTTACACTGCATGGTTTAACTGGCACAATTACGATTGTTTTCTCTCACGTGGCACAATTTGGACATGCGCCACGGCAGCGTAAGAGACGAGCGGGGTAATGTGACCTTCAGATCGGAATCGGGCCTCTTCCAGGTCTGGGTAAAAATCAGATATGTACCCAGTATCTGACAATGTGAGCGCAACACAAATAAACATTAAAAGGCACCATATTTCAAATGTACACTGAAATAGACAAAATCTGATAGTGGCATTAAATCAGAATTGGGCACTTGGACCTGCAGTGTAACTCGAGCCTCAGTAAACAAATGTTATGGCATGTTAGTAGTGTTACAAATGTAATTCATGAGTTTTAGATATTTGAGCATGCATACGTACAGAGAAGAAAAAAAAACGCCACAAAACGTCACTAAGTTTTGACAAAGCGATGAAAACCGAGCGACGAAAGACATAACGTTGTCTTTTTGCTTTTGGAAATCTGACACTGAAGATGAGCCTTGGAGATGATCCAGATAGTGTAGCAGCGGAAGAGATGAGAGCGCATCGCATGGCGGCTGATGAAGGGTTAGATCAGGGGTGTCCAGGGGTTTTTCTCTGTAAATTGAACGCCACTTTGACATTCTTCATCTTCTAACAAACGCGCAAACAGCAGTCAATAACTCTAGGTGAAAAAATGCAATTATATAGCAATTATATATTGTTTTGTGGGGGGGAAGCTACATCATAGCTTTTTTTTTGTTAAAGGTGACAGAGATTTGAGAGTTTGCAGATCACTGCTGGGCGCCGACCCTTGACCCTCACCCACTATATAAGAACTTGAGCGTCTTTGTTCGTATTAGAGGTTATCCGGCACAATTGCGAGCTACTTGTAATATTAATATTCTAGCCACCAGAGGATTTAAGCGGGTTTGTTTTCGTGGCTTATGTAGGCGAAAGACAGACGCTAGACAACGTAGCATTCATTTTACAGCCGCAGGCCGGACATTGGACACCCCTGAGTTAGATAAATGTCACACACACAAAAAGGTGGAAGGAAAGCGTGACGGCGTCAAGATGTGTCGTCGATGGATTTCCACATTGGAAAGATTGAAGAAGAAGGAGGTGGATGGTGACGATGAAGGCTTTTGGGACCACCAGGCTGCTCGCGGGCGGGCGGGCGGGCGGGCGGGCCTCCCCTCGCACTCACCCTTGTTCAGCTTGTTTTGCTCCATGATGCTGTACTGCATTTCCTGTTTGGGCTGCAGGATGCCGCCAGAGGGCTTCCAGCAGTGCTTGTCATTCAGCTCCCCCGCGCCACCTCCTCCTCCAGCCGCAGTCCCCCTGTCGTTGTTGCTCATGATGGACGACTGGATGAGCTGCGTGGTGGCGTACGGCGTGGGCTGGCCGCCGGCGCCCGCGAAGCGGCCGTCCTTCAGGTTGGGACTGTTGAAGGTCTTCATCTCGTTGATCTTGTTGGACAGGTCCACGTCGCCGTACACCCCCGGCTCGGGCACCAGGAGACCGCTCTGCTTATTGTCCATCTGGCTGTTGTAATTGGCGATGCAGTCGGCTGGAGGACACGGGCAGGGTTACTGAGGCGGTTCGTCATTGGCTAACGCTCTCAAAACGCCGTGGCCGTTTACGGGAGCGCGGAAGACGCGTTTGGATAATTGATCATCTTATTTTGTAATTTAGTGTCTCACACACACACGCACACACACACACACATACACACAAACGCGCGCGCACACACACACACACACACGAGTCATGCAAAAGCCTGTTAAACACGTCACAGCACGTCAAGTGTGTGTACACTCACTGGCCACATGCACAATTTATCAAGGATTACTTATAATCAATAAACCACTTACCAAACCTACCAAACCTACTCTGTTCTGTTTTTACGCTAGATTGTACATAAATACAGTAGCTAACTAGCTTTTAATAAAAAGTAGAAGCTTGACAGACAGAAATAGAAATATGACGTGACGCTAGGTAGCTCATTAGCTGCTTTTAGGACAAACAAGGACTTTTGTTTTGTTTTTGTATGTAGAGTATACCAAGATATAGATACCTAGATTGATACATTTTTACAAATAACTAGATAGACAGATAGCTATTTATGTCTGTAAATACACAGCTCGTTAGCGGCTTTTAGGATAGATACATACATAGATGGATAGATAGACAGCTAGCTAGACAAAACCTAGCTAGTTAGCTATAAATCAAAAACATGGGTAGCGATGACGCTAGGTAACTCGTTACCTGCTATTAAAATAAAACGATTCCCCAACAAATAGACTGATCGCTAGTTATAGATCGATAGTGATCAATGGGTAGCTAGCGATCATTCCATTTGTCTCACCCTAACCCTAACAGATTTTAGTATAACTAGCTCGCTAGCTAGATGAAGTCGAACTGAGAGATGCCGTAGGTAGCTATGAGGCTAGATAACTCCTTAGATGTTTTTAAGATAAAGATAATAATCGATAGAATGATAGATAAAATGACAGAACAATCAACAGAATGATAGCTAGATAGATAAAACCGACAGACAGACCAACAAATAAAGTAGCACACAGACAGCTAGCTCGCTATGAAGCTAGGTAATGTGTTGGCTGCTTTTAAGATTGACTTATTTTTTGTTATTTTATGTATACCACGACTTATTTCACAGTCTGTACCAACGCAACATCTTGAGTCTCTTCTTTCTTTAGGAACGTTCCCTTTTTTTTTCTTTTTTCTTTTTTTCTCTCCCCCCGCCCGCAAACATGTCAACTTCAGCCTGGGAGAAATCAAACACAGCCGCCTGCTCTTAATCCTACTATTTATTTGTGCAGGTCGTGCTTGTGGAGAGAGAGAGAGAGAGAGAGAGAGAGAGAGAGAGAGAGAGAGGAACAAGAGAGAACTCTCGGGGGAGCTAACCCAGATATCACACTTTTCTTCCTCGTGGCAGCTCCCACCTTTGTCTTATCTGTGCACTCTTATTGTTTGTGGTTTCGGTGTTGCGTTCTTTTTTTTTTTTTTTTTCCCCCCCCTTTCTTTCTGAGCTTCACGTACCGGGCCGGCTGTATGTGGCCAGGTTGCTGTCGCTGTTGGCGTCGCCGGCGGCACAGCAGTTAATGCTGCAGTTCTTGTGGTTGGAGCACGAGTTGGGCCACGTGTCGGCCAGCCACGGCTGCGTGGCCGACTCGCCCATGTTGAGGAGGCCCGGCCTGCACGCAAAAAAAACAAAATAAAACACAATGGCGCTGACGTGAAGGGATTTGCACAACACAATATTACCACGTACGCTACTTATACCAGAAATCCATCCATCCATTTTCTACCACTTATCCGAGGTCGGGTCACTGGGGCAGTAGCTTTAGCAGGGACGCCCAGACTTCCCTCTCCCCAGCCACTTCGTCCAGCTCTTCCGGGGGGATCCCAAGGCGTTCCCAGGCCAGCCGAGAGACGTAGTCTCTCCGGCGTGTCCTGGGTCGGCCGTCCCCGGGGTCTCGTCCCGGTGGGACGTGCCCGGAACACCTCACCGGGGAGGCGTCCGGGAGGCATCCGAATCAAATGCCCCAGCAAACTCATTTGGCTCCTCTTGATGTGGAGAGGCTCTACTCTGAGATCCTCCCAGATGACCGAGCTTCTCGTCCTATCTCTAAGGGAGAGCCCGGACACCCTGCGGAGGAAACTCACTTCGGCCGCTCGTATCCAGGATCTTGTTATTTCGGTTACGACCCACAGCTCGTGACCATAGGTGAGGGTAGGAACGGAGATCGACCGGTAAATAGAGACTTCGCCTTTCGGCTCCTTCTTTACCACAACGGATCGATACAAAGTCCGCATCACTGCAGACACCGCATTCCATCTGTTCCATTCTTCCCTCACTCATGAACAAGACCCCCAGATACTTAAACTCCTCCACTTGGGGAAGGATCTCATCCCGACCCAGAGAGGGCATGGCACCCTTTTCCGACGGAGGACCACGGTCTCAGATTTAGAGGTGCCGATTCTCATCCCAGCCGCTTCACACTGTGCTGCGAACCACTCCAGTGAGAGTTGGAGATCACGGCTTGATGAAGCCAACAGAACCACATCATCTGCAAAAAGCAGAGATGCAATACTGAGGCCACCAAACCGGACCCCCTCTATGCCTCGGCTGCGCCTAGAAATTCTGCCCATTAAAGTTATGAACAGAATCGGTGACAAAGGGCAGGCCTTGGCGGAGTCCAAACCTCACGAGTCCGACCTACTGCCGGCAATGCGGACCAAGCTCTGACAAGGTCTGCCGAACTCCCATGCACCCTCGAGGACCCTGTCGAGGATGTAGAGCTGGTCCACTGTTCCACAGCCAGGACGAAAACCACACTGTTCCTCCTGAATCTGAGATTCGACTTCCCGACGGACCCTCCTCTCCAGCACCCCTGAATAGACCTTACCAGGGAACGCATCCTCCGGTGCCGCTTTTTAAAAAGGAGGACCACCACCCCAGTCTGCCAATCCAGAGGCACTGACCCCGATGTCCACGCGATGTTGCAGAGGCTTGTCCTCCCAATCACACCCTTCCAGGTCTCACTGTCATTGCCCACGTGAGCATTGAAGTCCCCCAGCAGAACGATGGAGTCCCCAGCGGGAGCGCTCTCCAGCAACCCTACCAAGGACTCCAAAAAGGGTGTATACTCTGAACTGCTGTTTGGTGCATAGGCACAAACAACAGTCAGGACCCGTCCGTCCCTTCACCCAAAGGCGGAGGGAGGGTACCCTCTCGTCCACCGGGGTGAACCCCAACCTACAGGCGCCGAGCCGGGGGGCAATAAGTATACCCACACCTGCTCGGCGCCTCTCACCGTGGGCAACTCCAGAGTGGAAAAGATTCCAACCCCTCTCGAGAGGACTGGTACCAGAGCCCAAGCCGTGTGTGGAGGCGAGCCCGACGATATCTAGTCGGAACTTCTCGACCTCACACATCAGCTCGGGCTCCTTCCCTCCCAGAAAGGTGACATTCTACGTCCCTAGAGCCAGCTTCTGTAGCCGCCAAGGTCCCCGCCTTCGGCCACCGCCCAGCTCGCACTACACCCAACCCCTACGGCCCCTCCCGCAGGTGGTGAGCCCACGGGAAGGGGGACCCACGTTACCCTTTCGAGCTGTGCCCGGCCGGGCCCCATGGGTGCAGGCCCGGCCAATAGGCGCTCGCCTTCGAGGCCCAGCTCCAGGCCTGGCTCCAGAGGGCGGCCCCGGTGACCCGCCTCCGGGCAAGGGAAAACGTCTTCCTGAATTGTTTGTCATCATAGGGGTTTTTGGAGCTGTTCTTTGTCTGGTGCCTCACCTAGGACTTGTTTGCCATGGGTGACCCTGCCAGGGGCATAAAGCCCCAGACAACTTAGCTCCTAGGATCATTGGGACACACAAACCCCTCCACCACGATAAAGTGGATAAAGGAGGGGTATACCAGAAAGAAAAGTGGAAATATTCCAAATGTGAGAATGAAATGTTGTCATATTGTAGGCATACGTGACTACATATTTTCACAAGAAAATAGTAATACAGACATAAACATGGCAACTTGTCTGTTTATGTGTCACATTGATATGATAATAGTTTTAGAATTGTGGATAAAAACTGCAAACTTTGTGAATGAAGTCAGGAACCAAAATTCCTGACTTCCGCCACCTCCACGCCGTAGCGGACCCCCGGAGCCAGACTGGGAATGAGCACGGAAAAGGTGGCGGCGTCCACGGTGCGGTTGATGTGGTACCTGCTCTCGTTCCCCAATTCAATTAATCACAATAACAGGCAACATAAAAAAATATTCAATATTCTTCAAATATGAATATATTATAATTATTTTCATAGGTTTGTCCTTGACAATTAAAAAAATGTTTTTAATTCCTGTAGTTTTACGCAACGGCCTGCACAGAAATGGTTAACAAAACACAACACAATGGCGTTAATGTGAATGAATTGCAGTAACATCCCATTTGAAAGAGAAGATTATGAGCAGTTTATTCATCCAGCAGCTGAGAAGAGGGAAACTACAAATCCGGCTTTAGTACCGTTTGCCTTTTGGAGACACACACACACACACACACACACACACACACACACACACACACACACGCACACACACACATACATATATATATATATATATATATATATATATATAAATCCCAGCTAAACAGATTGTGTGTGCGCTCGACTTGCCCAAAGCCGACAACACTTTCCCTGAGCCACGCCCGGATTAGACAAACGGATAAAACTCACTTGCAATGTTGCTAAATGTACAGTCCTCAAATTGCCCGTCAACCCTGAACGCACCACTGGCTCACCTGCTCACTAATATCTCACATTTTTATATATATATATATATATATATATATATATATATATAGTTATATGGAGGCTTTTCTTTTTTTAAAACTTGATTTGCTTGGATTACCAAACACATTTTCCATAAGGAATAATAGAACTACAGATTAGGTCAAATTAAAAATATTTAAATCAACATTTTGCTTGACGGTTCCTTGCACGTGTACAAAAACTCTAACTTCCGTTAACGACCCAGGCTAAAGGTAGCTCCTCCCCGCCACGCAAAGCTCGTCTCACAGTCGAGATGCATCGCTTCGGCATACTTCCTTGACACCAATTAGTGCATTCCTATAAGGCAAGACTCGTGGCATTTTAGGCTGTTTCGGAGGGGTCCTCAGTCACCATGCGACAGTTTCCATGGAAATTTAGACGACTAAATGGGAATAAAGCAGGAATTTGAAAAACTGACGGTTGGCTCTTAATAGCGAACTTAAATATAGTTTGGAAAAATGCCCACCCGAGCCGGTTTGGATGCCCCACAACAGGTGGGTGTCCGGGGCCGCCCTTTGCCCAAGCCTCGACCTGCACTGGGGCTTTCTTGTGTACAATGCACCCTTCCGCCACATCAAGGCGTCAGTGTTTTGCAGTGATGCAACGGCGCAGCCTGGTGGTTGCGCGCGGATCTGCACGTGCTTAGTGGACTTCAACGCCCACCCACCAAAATTCCACACCCACTTTCGGCTGCATTACAAAGTCGCAGCACGCCCTCTGTTGACCATATTAGAGACGTACATGCAGCCCAACCTCTTTATAGAAGTCCTCCTTCCTTTACATAATGTTTAAAACAATAATAATAATAATAATAACAATAGGGTACTGAAAACGGTGACAAGAACTGCGTCAGGCTTGGCAGCAATTTAGCTCACGTAACATCTTTTTGACTGGCACTTCACACATTCAGGAGAGTTGAGAAGAAGGATAAAACAAAAACATCATTCGAGCCATAATTTTGCATGATTTCTCAGTGTATAATAGCTGAATGTGAATGACAAAATTCAACTATATGCAGAAGGTGGACATCTCTCAAGGTCATTTCTCCTAATATTAGTTACAATGTTCTTTTTGGCGTGATGCAACTGTAAACACTCCCCTCCCACATTTCTTTTATGTCATCTTATTTTTGTCCTAAATGTCCGAAAAAACTTCTTACATTATATTATTTCTTACCTTCCAGCACTGCTCACTCCTTCGCCACCTCTCTGGTATGCCACTGGAAAGATCAAACAGGATAATTCACAAGGTTTCCATAACATTTTCATAAGATATGCTGTAATTACATACACAATTGTAACCCACTGAGGGTTAACTCATTTAATTGATGCGTTTTGTGTGTGTGTGTGCTTACCTGTTGGTGTGAAGGTGAAAGAAGGCACTGTTGGGAGAGAAAAATAGTACTAATTACATTTCATTATTCACTTCTAGGTGGCACGGTGGCCGACCGGTTAGAGCGTCAGCCTCACAGTTCTGAGGACCCGGGGTTCAATCCCCGGCCCCGCCTGTGTGGAGTTTGCATGTTCTCCCCGTGCCTGCGTGGGTTTTCTCCGGGCACTCCGGTTTCCTCCCACATCCCAAAAACATGCATTAATTGGAGACTCTAAATTGCCCGTAGGCGTGACTGTGAGTGCGAATGGTTGTTTGTTTCTATGTGCCCTGCGATTGGCTGGCAACCGGTTCAGGGTGTACCCCGCCTCCTGCCCGATGACAGCTGGGATAGGCTCCAGCACGCCCGCGACCCGAGTGAGGAGAAGCGGCTCAGAGAATGGATGGATGGATGGATATTCACTTCTATAATAAACTAAACTATGTGTGTGCTACGCGGGCTCCCTCTAGTGGTACGCAACATAATCACTGCCCAAGTACAGCGGTTGCATTTACGTTTTAAATTCGATACATGTATGTAGTCGAGAAGAATTTTTTTTTTTTTTATATATAATTTTTTTATTGAAGTTTTTTTTTGTTTTAAATAAATCAAAGCATTATTTAAGTGTTAGCGCAGTGTTAATGTGTTATACGAAAATTCAGTTGCGGTGAAGGCACTTATCGATAAAATCAAGAGATGGTCTTTGAATGCCTCGGACCCCCAAACGGGGAAAATTACTAACATGTCATGGAAGGAGCCGATTTGTAAAAATAAATATAGGAATAACTAAAGCTTCTCCCGTACTCTTTTGAACTGAGAAGACAGGAAGTGCTTTCGAAGTGTTGACGCAACGCCGTCGGGTGCCCCGCAGGCCCTTCCGCCTTTGAACCCAGTCCAAATGAGACATCTGAAGGGAAGATGCTTTCTGCCTGACGCAATTAAGTCCGAGCGTGACAAAAGCTCTTTGATGAACAACATAAATCAAGGCGAAAATTGCTTCAATGCTAGGCTATAACACAACATTATAATTACAACGTATATTGCTCCAAAATGTCATCCATGTCCCGTCTCAGCCCGAGCGCCGCGTTGCCCTCACGTGGCTGCGATTAAACGCTTTTCCAAACACTCTTCGCTGGCCAAAGAGCGAGCGAGGCCTCACGCGGTTTTGAGTGCTCAGTGAGGACGGAACACCAGAAAGACATCGCGGCCCCGCGCTCGGCGCTCTGGCACACTTCACTTCAAACGTGTCGGCTCGACAGGACCGCCGCAGTTTGTTCACGTCGGTTTGAAAAAGACATTTCGCACACTTGAATGATATAAGAAAAAGGAAAAAAAAAAAAAAAAAAAAAAGCAGATTTTTTTAAAACTACATTTTCTGGATATTATCATTCTGTGCATTTTTATACTGTTAAGTTTTCTTTTAGTACCTTTTATTTTTGTGATTTTATATTCATTTAACATGTTTATTTAATAGTATTTCAAATGTAAAATTAGATGAACATTTTATAAAAATATTACTAAATGGCCAGTGGAGGAGAGAGGAAAAAAATCTGACCCGAGTGAGGATAACCGGTACAGAAAATGGATGGATGGATGATGATAATAATAATAACAATGTTGAAAAGTAACACTTGTTAAAGTGTTTTTTTGGTAAACATATTACCTTTTCTTTTTTGCAACACTTGTTTTCTTAAATTGAATAATTGTACAAAAAAACAAAACAAAAAAAGTTCATCTTTTCATTATTGTAGTTTTTTGTTGGGAGTTCATGGAGCGCAAGTGTGTCCTTCGTAAAGTTTCCGAAAACGTACAATATAATTGATTAGTAATAACAGCAATAATAATGATAATATAAAAAATGTAAATTAAAACTAGTTTTAAATATTGTGCAAAACGTAAAGAAAAAGTCAATATTGTTGTATTTCTGTTGTTCTGCAAATTGTGTGGACATTTTGTTGTTACTATATGCCACACACAAAAAAAGTGCATATGAAAAACCAGAATTTTCTTAAACTGAAAATCTAGCGACTTTGGGCATTCATTTAGAAGACAAAGCACATTGTAGAAGGGGAAAAAAAGCAAACGTTTGAAAAGAGGTTTCAAAGCTTGCGACTAGTCACATCGCCATCTTCAGGCCTGGCATGCACACTACACATTGCGCCCTCGACTGACCCTTGCGTATGCCGGCGTAGCTGCTGGAGAGTCCGTTCCGCTTCTTCCTGTGGCGGTACAGCCAGATGCTGAAGACCAGCAGGATGATCCAGCAGGCGGTGCCGATGCCGGCGATGAAGGCGGGCTGCTTCACCACGTCAGAGATCTGCTGCGACAGGGGATTCTGGGGGTCCGCCGCCGCCGTCATCCGCCCCGACGCGTCTGAGCCGAACACAACCGACGCTCAGGATTGGATTTTGTTTTTTCGGACTAAAATATTGTCCGCGACGGTTTCTACTCACCGAGTTGGAAATAGGTGACGTCGCTCTTGACCCCGGGGCCCGCCCCGGTGCTGGCCGCCACCTCCACGCCGTAGCGGACCCCCGGAGCCAGACTGGGAATGAGCACGGAAAAGGTGGCGGCGTCCACGGTGCGGTTGATGTGGTACCTGCTCTCGTTCCCCAAGCACCAAATCTACCACAGGCGGGATGAACAGCATTTTACTCTGTTGCTTATTGTTCCAGGTGTCAAACTTTGGAAGGGCACGATGACATTTCCTGGTTTTACTCTGTAATGTACTTATCCAGGCGTGAACAGTTGATTGGACAGCAATCACAGCTATCTCCTTTTACTCTATATCTTGCTGTGGCAGTTGCAAAACGTTGGCTGGACCGCTGTGACATTTCTTCACATTACTCTGTAATTTACTAATCCAGGTGTGAAACGTTGGGTGGTTTCTTGTTTTACTCCGCTACCACGCTAGCGGTCTGCACTTTTAACGAGCGTCATGTGAAGGTGATTTGTTTCTGTTGAATAATTGAACGACTGAATGCCGTCGTTTATGCGACGTGGGTTCAGATTGCGTACACGCTAAAAGCATGGCGTTGATGCTTTATGATCCTCTTTCGCCACACCCTATCCCCTGCGAATACGAGGGTGCGCTGTACTGTTGCCACCCGCGAGTACGTGTGACGAGATGGTGAAAAGCTCTGGAAATGAATTGAACAGAATCCATCACGGCGGCTGCTGCGGGCGGCCACTACGATAGCTTCATCTCAGTGGGACGCACGCGGCTATCGTGTTACGGTGAACATTTCAAAAACACAACGTTATGTTTTCCAGCCCGCCACGAACAAAGACTCAGTATTAAAGCACAGCAACCATAACATGTCTCGCCCAATGGAAAACAAATGGGGTGGGGTGGGGGTATCAGTAATCAGGCCCGTAAGCCAATTAGAGTGACTTGGAGGAGCTGTCACTCCAGGGAAGGGGCGGGGTTTGTGCTCCCCAGCTAAGCTAAAGCACAAAGGTCACAAAGAGAACCATACATCCACATCCAGACGTTCTGCTCTCCCGACACACGCTTCCTGGGCATCGAATGGCTCACATGCGAGAGAGAGAGAGAGAGAGAGAGAGAAAAAAAAAAAAAAAAAAAAGCCTCAGCTGAAAGCCATAAAACGACCGCAAATGGCCGGGAAATACAAGCGGCTTATGTTGTTTTTCCTAACATATAACAACATGCTGCAAACAAGCATGCACTGGCATTGAACACCCGCAGCATTGCCGAGACACAAATGAACGCTACTCATCTACAAAGTGCGGCCACTGTACACGCGGTAATGTACAATTCATAACAAGAAGCCAAATTAAAAGTTAAAAGAGAGTTAAAAGAGACACTTTCTGTATGGATACAAAGGTACTGCGGTAAAATTTAAGTGAGAGACATTTTGTAATATTTAGATTGTTTTCATTGTGCATGTCACATATTGCCAATAATAATTGAAACAATTAAGTTCATTTAAAAGAACCCTTCATTAACAATGAACAATGTAGACAGGCAGTTGCATAAAACAAATAAAAGCAGAATGCACTGCTGGGGGGGTGGGGGGGAATAAAAAAATCCAACTTGAGCCACGCCACATTTACCTGGAGAAGTTTTACACTTTCCACTAGATGGCAGTATTTCACAGCAGTGTGATGTGCTTTTTCCCATTTATTTAATTAATAGCGACACACGATTGCACACACACATCTGCCTCTTTGTGTGTTTGCGTCCCCTCCACATGCCGCATGGGGCGTTTGTTACCTTGTACTCCTGGACCACCCCATTCCGCTCCTCCTCCGGCGGCGGTTGCCAGGAGACCACGATGGCGGTCCCGTTGTCGCCGCTCTCTGCCACCGTAACTTCGCGGGGAGGCGCGCTGGGCACTGATGGGAGGTTGGGGATGTAGACAAAGGAAGGAAGAAATATATGAGACACACCTGTGCGCGACATAGACAATTGGAGGTACTCTCGCCTACTTCCAGACAACAAAGGAATGATGGCAACATGGATACTGTTTAACCCTCCTGTTATGTTGAACTTAAAAAAATATTGGTAGAAAAATAGCTACAAATTTTTTTTTGCTGGCACACACACACACACACACACACACACACACCTTATTTCAGACCAGTTCAACGAACAAACTAAACGCGTGAATACCTTTCATCTCCATTTTACCGAGCAAGACAGTTGATGAATTTAAGAGGAAATTAGAGCACAGTTAAAGAGAGACTAAAAATAATGACAAACACATGCTAAAAAAGGAAGAGTGTGGGCGGTCAGTGATGTGAAAGCAGTCATTTTCATCAAAGGCAGCACTACATTGAATACAAAAACACATCAATAACGTAAATACACTTTGCAGTAAACACTTTGGCGGGCGAGGACATTTTTCCATCTGCGGCGTGATTAAAATGTGCAGTTACATATTGTACACGAGAAAAGTTCGTGTGTGTTTATGTTTGTCAAATTCTTGCTGCGTATTCTCAAATGTTACAATCACGTTGCAATTTTATCCGAGAAGAGACTAAGGGCAACACGGAAACCGGCCACTGTGTAATATTGCAACAGCTGGAGCGAAAGCACAGGGTAAGCGGAGGTTAGTGTGTTTATTTTTGTCATTTCTTGCTATTCCTCCTCGCATGTTACAATGGGAGACTTTGGGCCCCTGCAGCAAAGTGGAGATTGTGGATTCAAAAACGAAGGAACGGTAACGGTGTCAACTAAGGTTTGCGTGTTTTTAGTTTTGTCATTTCTAGCCGTGTATCCTCAAATGATACAATTCACGCTGCAGCAAAGTAGAGACTGCGGCGTACATAACTGCTGCCAACGTGGATTTAGGATGGAAAAAGGATATTTAGCTCTAAAGTAGCATCATTAGGGCACCCGGTACACCCAAGAGTCTGTATAAAATTGTCACACGGCCATTTGTGTCAGTCCAACGCTCGTTTTGACTGTCTGTCAATTGCACGTAAGGCCTTGCAGGAATGCTTAGATGTGTCACGTTTGAACATAATCCCCCCTGGACTCGCACGCCCATCACTCTGCCTGGTGTGAACAGCTGTTGTCTACTCACACACATGCAAGCTGTGCATATAAAAGAGTGTACACATGAAAACACGTGTGCACGCATGCGAGCGCTAAAGCACACAAACACAAAGACACACACCTTCCTCCAGGGTCCGGCCGATTTTCATGTCGCTGTCGCTGCCCTGGAATTCGTTGAAGAAGGGCCGCACTTTGAACTCGTACGTGACGCCCTTGCGGAGTTGCGGCACCACGGCGCTGTCCTCGCCCGGCGTGCGCACCTCGAACGTGGCCCAGTCGCTGCGTGGCTGCCCCTCCGGAGATGGCCTGTACATCACCTTGTAGCCCTGGATGTACTGGGACTGCTGCTCCACCTAGTGGACGGAAGGGAAACACAGTGACATTAGCCTGGGACAATTAAGCTCAGCGGTAAATAGGTTGAATAGGAATTTTATCCAAAAGGAGATTGAGGGCAGCAAGAAAATGAGACTCAGCAGGAAAATACAGCAACGTTAGCGGGAGATAATTAAGCTTTTCTGTAAAAAGTTTGGTTGAATTGGAATTTATTCCGAGAAGAGATTGAAGGCGGCAAGAAAACGAGCCCTCGCAGCATAGTGGAGACTACGGAGTCTAAATGCTGCAGAGTGCACAGCGAAAGCACAGGGTATGCTAATGTTCGTGTAAATATATATATATATATTTTGTCATTTCTTGGTGTATATCCTCAAATTATACAATTTTATCTTGGAAAAGACAGGGCCCTTCCAGCAAATTGGAGACTGTGGAGTGTAAATTTTCAGAGTACACAGCTAAAGCACAGGGTACGCTAATATTTGTGTACATATTGATTTTTGTCATCTTGTGTCTCCTCAAATGTTACAATTGAGGGCCGCTGCAGCAAAGTGGAGACTATGGAGTGTAATACTGCAGCATACAGAGCTAAGGCACAGCAACAGTAAGCGAACAGTGGCGTGTATGTTCATTGTTAGCACTTCTTGCCATGTAACCTCAAATGGCATAGCAATTTTATCTGAGTGGAGACTGAGGGCAGCACAAGAATGATACGCAAGCCTCCAAAGGTAAAGCAGAGGATAAACTAATGTTAGCATGAGTTTGTTTTTGTAATTTCTTTCTGTGTATCCTTACACGTTACAATGACGTAGCAATTTTATCCAAGGAGAGACTGCGAGCCGCTGCAGCAAAGTGGAGACTGTGGACTCTAAAACGAAGGGAATGGCAATGATGTAAACTAAGGTTAGCGTGTGTGTTCATTTCTTGCCATAAATCCTCAAATGTTACAACTGGCGCGGCAGAAAAGCCGAGACTACGGAGCGTAATCTTGCAGCTTGCAGAACTAAGGCCCGGCAGCAGCGTGAGCCGGTTTACGTCACTCGTACGGCGTGGACTCGGCTTGCCGGCAACGTGGCTTTCGGTTGGAAAGAGCATCGTCGGCTCCACAGTCTAAACGGCGAGCCTACGAGTCTGTCGGAAGTCGTCACTGACACGCTCTTCCGACCGCGTGTCAATTGCGCCGCTTCGGCGTCGTGCAGCCATTTGTACAAACGCCACTATGAAATCAACGGCCAAGAGGTTCCTGAAAGTCTGGAGCTGGTTAGCGAAGGATCTGCACGATCTCCAGCGGCGTGACGGTCGCAGCGCTCCGTCGCACCGGGGAGCATCAGACGTTAAGAGCTAGGCTAGCACATGCTAACGCTGGAGTTTGTTTCATTCACGCAACATAGCCACCAGGCTGATATCCTCGTGAGCCCCACTGGAAGGTGAACGAGCTCTGCCTTTAAACATGTTTTTTCAATTTGTATTCCCATAAGATAAGCTGCCAGCTCAGGTGGTTATGATTAGACCGCAGGCACAAAACAAAATGAAATATAAGGCCAATAAATTCCCACATTGGAAAAAGCTTAAGCCCTGAAAAAACATGGGAATTGTGCCGCTTAAATCTCTCATTTGACGTGGCGGGTCAAAATGACCCGACAGCGACACAGGGGGCTCATGTCAATGTTGTTGACAACGTATTGAGTTTATTCCACAGAAAAGGCACACGGGTTAGCGCATTTCTATTTTTGTAATTTGTGGCCATGTGTTCTAAATTGTGACACTGATATAGCAGACACTGCAGGCCGCTGCAGCCAAGTGGAGACTGTGGACTCTGAAACAGACAAATGTATCCGCGTAAGGGAATGTTAACGTGCGTTTTTTTTTTTTTTTTAGTCATTTCTTTTCCTGTATCCAAAATTGTTACAATGTTCATGGCCAATGTGTAAAATTTGTAAAACAATTTTTACATTATTTGTAAAAATTCAAAGAGAAAACAAAAAAATAAATAAGACAAGCAGAATTACTTTTGTCATTTTTTTTTTTTTTTTTTAATGTGTGAATAATTGTTTGGATGCATGTTTTTATTCTTCATTTAAAATAATTTTTAAAAATTCTTAGTGTAGATTTTCTTCAATATAAATTGCTTTAGAACAGGAAGGTAAATCAATGAATTAGAAATAATACATTAGAGTAAATAGAAAAAATATTTCAATTTAACAGTAAGTGTATGTCATCTTCATGCTTTAAAAATTTTCTGAAAAAAAATGGAAAAGGACCAAAAAAAAAAAAAAGGTGAATACCTTTTTTTTGTCCTTTTCTATTTTTTTTTCCCCAAACAGCTTCCATTTCTTTGAATTTGTTTTTTTCTGGATTTTTCCAACTTTAAAACGGGTCAGTTTGACCGGCAACATAACTGGCGGGTTACACTTCGTTCTCCCACTCCCACCTTCAACATCTGTAAACCATTTCCAATTACGAGCCAAAGAGTTGGCCGCTTCTTCCTTCTCACTCGTATTATTTTAACGGCCGTCCACTGTTTTGAATCAGAGAGGGGGCACAAACTGGCACGCCCTGCGCCGCAAACCGGTATCCCCCGTTGCGTCAAAATTGGCTTTTTAAGGCCACACATCATAGCTCGGACAGTCCCGGGCCAAAGGGACTCTTACAGGCACTTGTTCTGCGCTTTGTCAAAACCAACCGGTGACCTTCCCGCGTAAGCTGCCGCGACATTAGCGCTCGCGTGCTAACAAATTGACCGCCGGGCAAGCGGTTTTCTAAGTGCCGCTGCGGACGTACTCACCGTCCACTGCACCCTGACGGAGGACGACGACAGGATGGTAGGGTTGTGCAGGTGGATGACCACCTCGCCCAGCTCCCTCTGGATCTGCCGGTGGTCCACGCCCTGGCTGGTTGGGAGAACGTCTGCGGGCAAACGTACGCATTCACGTCATTTCAATCCATTTCCATCCATCCATCCATTTTCTACCGCTTATCCGGGTCGGGTCGCGGGGGCAGTAGCTTTAGCAGGGACGCCCAGACTTCCCTCTCCCCAGCCACTTCATCCAGCTCTTCCGGGGGGATCCCGAGGCGTTCCCAGGCCAGCCGAAGGACGTAGTCTCTCCAGCGTGTCCTGGGTCGTCCGCGGGGTCTCCTCCCGGTGGGACGTGCCCGGAACACCTCACCGGGGAGGCGTCCGGGAGGCATCCGAATCAGATGCCCCAGCCACCTCATCTGGCTCCTCTCAATGCGGAGGAGCAGCGGCTCTACTCTGAGATCCTCCCGGATGACCGAGCTTCTCACCCTATCTCTAAGGGAGAGTCCGAACACCCTGCGGAGGAAACTCATTTCGGCCGCTTGTATCCGGGATCTCGTTCTTTCGGTCACGACCCACAGCTCATGACCATAGGTGAGGGTAGGAACGAAGATCGACCGGTAAATGGAGAGCTTCGCCTTTCGGCTTAGCTCCTTCTTTACCACAACGGACCGATACAAAGTCCGCATCACTGCAGACGCTGCACCGATCCGCCTGTCGATCTCCCGTTCCATTCTTCCCTCACTCGTGAACAAGACCCCAAGAAACTTGAACTCCTCCACTTGGGGCAGGATCTCATCCCCGACCTGGAGAGGGCATGCCACCCTTTTCCGACTGAGGACCGTGGTCTCAGATTTGGAGGTGCTGATTCTCGTCTCGGCCGCGAACTGCTCCAGTGAGAGTTGGAGCTCACGGCTTGATGAAGCCAACAGAACCACATCAGCAAAAAGCAGAGATGCAATACTGAGGCCACCAAACCGGACCCCCTCTACACCTTGGCTGCGCCTAGAAATTCTGTCCATAAAAGTTATGAATAGAATCGGCGACAAAGGGCAGCCTTGGCGGAGTCCAACCCTCACTGGGAACGAGTCCGACTTACTGCCGGATATGCGGACCAAACTCTGACTCCGGTCGTACAGGGACCGAACAGCCCGTATCAGGGGGTTCGGTACCCCATAATCCTGAAGCACCCTCCACAGGACTCCCCGAGGGACACGGTCGAACGCCTTCTCCAAGTCCACAAAAGACTTGGAGAAGACTGGTTGGGCAAACTCCCATGCACCCTCGAGGACCCTGCCGAGGGTGTAGAGCTGGTCCACTGTTCCACGGCCAGGACGAAAACCACACTGCTCCTCCTGAATCTGAGATTCGACTTCCCGACGGACCCTCCTCTCCAGCACCCCTGAATAGACCTTACCAGGGAGGCTGAGCAGTGTGATCCCCCTGTAGTTGGAACACACCCTCCGGTCCCCCTTCTTAAAAAGGGGGACGACCACCCCAGTCTGCCAATCCAGAGGCACTGTCCCCGATGTCCACGCGATGTTGCAGAGGCGTGTCAACCAGGACAGCCCCACAACATCCAGAGCCTTGAGGAACTCCGGGCGAATCTCATCCACCCCCGGGGCCCTGCCACGGAGGAGCCTTTTAACTACCTCGGTGACCTCAAACCCAGAGATAGGAGCGGCCGCCTCAGAGAACCCACACTCTGCTTCCTCATGGGAAGGCGTGTCGGTGGAATTGAGGAGGTCTTCGACGTATTCTCCCCACCGACTCACAACGTCCCGAGTCGCTGAGTCGAGGTCAGCAGCGCCCCATCCCCACTGTACACAGTGTTGGTGGTGCACTGCTTTCCTCTCCTGAGACGTCGGATGGAGGACCAGAATTTCCTCGAAGCCGTCCGGAAGTCTTTCGCCATGGCCTCACCAAACTCCTTCCATACCCGAGTTTTTGCTTCAGTGACCACCAGAGCTGCAGTCCGCTTGGCCAGCCGGTACCCATCAGCTGCCTCAGGAGTCCCACAGGCCAAAAAGGCCCAATAGGACTCCTTCTTCAGCTTGACGGCATCCCTCACCGTTGGTGTCCACCAACAGTTCGGGGATTGCCGCCACGACAGGCACCGACCACCTTACGGCCACAGCTCCGGTCGGCCGCCTCAGTAATGGAGGCGTGGAACATGGTCCATTTGGACTCAATGTCCCCCGCCTCCCCCGGAACATGAGCAAAGTTCTGTCGGAGGTGGGAGTTGAAACTCCTTCTGACAGGGGATTCTGCCAGACGTTCCCAGCAGACCCTCACAATACGTTTGGGCCTGCCACGTCGGACCGGCATCTTCCCCCACCATCGGAGCCAACTCACCACCAGGTGGTGATCAGTTGACAGCTCCGCCCCTCTCTTCACCCGAGTGTCCAAGACATGCGGCCGCAATTCCGATGACACGACCACAAAGTCGATCATCGAACTGCGACCTAGGATGTCCTGGTGCCAAGTGCACGTGTTGACACCCTTATGCTTGAACATGGTGTTCGTTATGGACAATCCGTGACGAGCACAGAAGTCCAATAACAGAACACCGCTCTGGTTCTGATCGGGGGGGCCCGTTCCTCCCAATCACGCCCTTCCAGGTCTCACTGTCATTGCCCACGTGAGCATTGAAGTCCCCCAACAGAACAATGGAGTCCCCAGCGGGAGCGCTCTCCAGCACCCCCTCCAAGGAGAGGAGAATGAGGGCAGGAAGGAAACTGGTGACTTCAGCAAAGAGAAGACAGTGGAGTATCATACTCTCATGTGTGTTTCATTTTGGTCATTTCTTGCAATGTCTCCTCGAACGGTACAACGATGCAACGAGACGACACCTAACAACTTTATCCACAGAAGACTGAGGCGCAGGAAGAGGACGGGCCACCGCAGCAAAGTAGAGACTGCGGAGTAGCTTACCTTGCGTTTTCACAGCATCAGTGATCGGACTGGGGTCGCTGAGTCCGTAGGCGTTGGCAGCCCTCACCAGGAAGAGGTAGACTGCGCTGGGCTTCAAGGCCTTCAGTACAAACGACTCGGTTTTCACGTGTTCTGCCAGCGTCTGCCAGCTGCTCCCCGACGCATGACTGCCCATTAAAAACATTTTTTGGGGTGTTTTTTGCTGTTGTAGGCAGTTACAAACAATGAGAAAAAAAATCTACAGACACATCTTATGATGTGATCTTATTTTAACCTGAGACATGAAGACACTAAAAATGACAAGCAGAAAACCACAACATTTTTAGATACAAGCTCTAATTCGGTAAGATTTTTTTTTCTCTTGAGAAGAACAATTATTTTGGTTGTTTGAAAAAAAATAAAAAGTTGGGGATGCATGCTTAATTTTATGATTTTATTAGCCACAACATGAAGATATATATTAGTTTTTTTTGCTGTTAAGAATTTGTTTTATATATTTTTTCTTTTATTCCTGACATGATTTCTTTGGTTGATTTAAATTTATTTTTTTTTTTTTGCTGTTGTTTCCGTTAAAACAATTTGAATAAAAATCACCAAATTTGAAAACTCAGACCTCCGTTTAGATTTTTTTCTTTTTTTTCTCTTTATTTTAATTTGACACATGAAGATAACACAAATCACAAAATTTGCTTGCTGAACACTTAATTTTGTGAGATATGTTTTAGTCCGATCATTTAAACATTTCTTTAGACTAAAAACTAAGAAAATCACAGTTTGGAGATACAAAGTATAATTTTGTGAGATTTTTTTTGTTCTTAGCCTGAAACATTAAAACATTTGTTTTGTCATTTGCAGATTAAAAAAACCAAAAACCAAAAAACCTAGTAACTGGCCAGAATATGTGAAGAAATGTTGCTGAAGCACTTCAAATCACCTTCACGTAAAACATTAGAACAAGCATTCACGGCAACGCTAACGTTAGCATCCGTTGTTCTAATCCAGGCGAGGCTCGTTTGTCTCGGTAAGCGACTGAAAGACGATAGGAAAACACACAGTTAAGAAAAGCACTTTGCTTTGTTGTTAGCATTTAGCATTAGCATTCCTGGTCCACTGACGGTTGGGAATGCCTTTGTCTTCTCCTTGATTTGCGCTAACAATTAGCAATTAAGCTCCTGTATGGCAGCCTTGTTCACCTGAAGGCTTCGATGACGTAGGAGGTGGGTGTGGCCCCTGCGTTCAGGTTGGGCTTCCAGGAGAGCCTGACCGAGGTGCGGGTGATGTCCGTGACTTCGGGTTTGGAAGGGGCGCTCGGGATCAGGTTAGGGTCGGTGGGTCTGTTCGGCTGTACGGGGACTCCGAACTCTGATTGGACGAACAAAACGTGACGAAAAAAGTCAATTGTCATTTCCCCCTGCTGGTGAATTTCATCTCTCGAGCGACGACGTCATCCGTTACCTTGGACTTGCAGATGGGCTTTCCACGAGGCCTCGCCCCCGGGCGTGGAGGCGATGCAGGTGTAGTACCCTGAGTCGCTCAGCTGCAACGAGACATTCGTCGACAATACAAATGATTCGTTACCGTCTGACACACTTTCCTGCTCTTCCCTCCCGCGAGCACGCTTGCTGTCAGTCTCGTCGCAGCGCCGCTGTCATTGCCTGATCATCTCGCTATCATGTCGTCGGCGGAAGGTTGAGTGGCAGGCAGCGATTGGAAAAAGGAGCGCAGACTAATAATTGGAGGCCCCCCAACCCTTCAGAAACCGTATCGGGACGTGAACACATGCCACTCGGTGCGTTTTACCCTGCAGCTACTTTCATTAGCTTATTAGTAGACTTTACACCGATTTTATCGGCTTTATCGGTTTATTTTGAGCCTTGTCTTTTGGCGTAGTCTGAAAATATGCCACAAGATGCCGTCAAAGCCGTCTAATAGGAAATCAGCGCAGTAATTAGCTTCAAAGTGTTGACGTGATACATCTGGACAGACAGGCCAAATCTCGTTTCTTTATTTGCTATCTCCTAGGGTCCTCGATCTAGGTTTACGTGTTAGCTCCTCCCACCAGAGATCCCATCGAGGAGGACAAGAGAGGAGCGACAAATATTGGGAGAAATTAGACGAGCGTTCGATCGCTCCGCGATCATTTCCTGGCCACGGCAATGAAAGATGTCACATCAAACGTGTCACAAATAATTAAATTAAATAAAAACGAAACAATAAAATCAATCATCTCCTTATCTGAATTGTTACTACCGCCACAAGTGTCCACTTAATGCTTAATGTTTCAAGTGGGATTACATCAAAGTCAGATATGATGAACACTTTTATACAAAAACGAATTAAACAGGTGTGTCACACGGCATCAATTGAAGGGCTATTGTGTTGCACTTTCCGGTGTGCCCACCTTAGCCAACTGGGGGCAGTATACGAGATATACAGCTACGGTATTCATTGATATGTCTTAACTCCTCACAGCTCAACGGTACGGCACTAATATTAGCCGCTCTTTGCAGAGGATAAATAATTTATAACTATGTCCTGTTATATTGTATGTCTACATCTGATGCTGCATAATTTGTGTTCAATCCGTTGCTTGAAGAGTTATAGCACCGCAACGTAGATGCTATGTAGCGTTAGCATGGAGCTAGCTGACTGAAAGGCTAAGCTATGCGTTTGTTTTATTCTTAGTTTTAAGTTTCGTTTGATAACGTTAACTTCAATTGGGCGTGACAATAAACGGCTTGAAGCCTCTTTTTTTTTTTTGTTGAACAATTGTTTACTATTTCCCAAAGTGCTGCTTGTTGTGAAGTTATTATATTTTAAGATATTATTTTAATTCAGTATTATTTGTTCGTAAAATATACAATTGTTGTGCTATGCACCAATATTGCATTTAGAGGGGCCGACTAATTGGTTCATGGGAAGACGCGTTTTATTGTCACAGCTGTTTGGCTTAGCAAAACAATAGAAGTGTGTACACGTGTGTGTGCACGGCAACACGTGGGTCGAAAATCAATTGCCTCGCGCATCACAATCATCTTCACGAAAGTGTCGTACGGGAGAAGTGACATCTTTGTTAATGGAAAGTGCTAGCGGGTTGCTGCCCTTATGTTGGGTGGGGGGGGAGGGGGGGGGGGGGTTAATTACCCCCCCACCATCATTCTGCCTCGCTTTCACCGCAGGGCCACTTGCACTGCAATCTTGTCAACCACACGACACGCCAGCAGTCATCACCGCACCGCAAACTGACACAAACTCTGACCCTCTGATAGGGAGGGGATATTCACGACCCCCAGATCACACAGACACACACACACACAATTTCACACAAAAGCCACCACCTGACAGCGAGACTTTACAGAGTCGAGCCTGTGACGACTGAGTGGCGGCCCGCTGAGGTGTTATTTGCAAACCTGCGGGGATGGAATTCATCCCAGGCCCTCACGAGGGTGATACGCCCCAAGTTTGAGCTGTCAAAATTGGGCGGCAGTCACGACAGTGGACAGCTACTCAAAAACTCGAGTCGTGGTCAAGATGTGTTTCAGTCACAACAAAGGTTAGCTATTCAAAACGGTGTATTCTTGACGTCAAAGTCGTTTGCTGTAGTGACCGGTGTGCGATTTTAACATTGCGATTCATTCACATAAAAAAGAAAATAGTGTTTTTGAATAGCAGTTCAACTGTAGTGACTGATACACAAGTTTCACACCATGACGCAAAAAAAACAAAACGATTTGAATAGCTGCCCACTGTCGGGTTGACATCAAGCGCGGAGCTCGGCCGCGGCGTCACCTTGGCGTAGCGTATCTGCAGAGCGCCCGTGTCCAGCTGCTTGACCCGCGAGTCGTGGGTGGACACCAGAACGCCGTCCTTCCTCCACAGGACGGTCGGATTGCCCGACGCCACGCAGCCGAGGACCGCCGTGCCGTCCACCGCCACCGTCTGATTGGTCGGCCCCTGCCGGATGACCGGGGGCGGGCGGTCTGACACCACTGCGGAACCAAAGAACAAAAACCTGGCTAATTATGTGGCCAAATGGAAGGAGCCGGTGGTGGGGGTTGATGTTGTGCAGCGGGGGAGGCAATCAGTCCCTCCCGAGCTTTGTGCGAGCAAACGCACAAAAGGTGGCAAACGGGCGACAAGCAGCACGAGAGCGTGGGAGATGATGAAAACAAGACAAACTGAAAAACTGGAAACAATTTTCTAATCATTCCGCAGCAGGTGGACGCAGTATAAAACATTCACAGTGCAGTTAAAATCAAACCGCCTCAGATGTGCGCTGCACATTTAACGTCGGGAGGCGAGCTGAAGTCTTATTCTCGATGTAATGCCGCCAAATTATGTGCCCAACTGTGTGAGTTTGTAGCCGTCCGATTGACTGAAAAGCAGTTGAAAGACAATGAATGCTTAACACAAAAACTAATTGAAATCAATGAAGAACGCCACTGTACATTTGTACGTGATGCACAAAATGGGGAATATACGGTAGTATTATTGTTACATTTTTCATTCTCATTCCGACCCACTGGAATATAATTTGTTATATAGTCTAATATTTACAATTATTTGTGTTTTAAAAAAAAAAAAAAATATATATATATATATATATATAAAATTGTGTTAAATATAAAATTGCCATGGAATATTAGCTTTCATGTAGCTGGTAAGTTATCACTATCCCATTACAATATATTGTAGTCATATGTTTCTAAATAATCATTTAATTAATGTATATCACAATACATATTCTAGCTTAAATATTTTCATTTTAATTAAGTAGTAGTATTAAACACCATATTTCTGTCGATATGCATATATATATATATATACTGTAATACTGTGTATAATTACACACTATGTATGCATCATTTTTATATAGTGTAAATAATCCTTTAAATATATTTTTCTTTTTTACTTACACATATACCTACATATTTTTTAAAATAAGACACTATATTGAATTGACAAAACATAAGATATTTGCACCTTTTTAATCATCAAATTGCATTGTTCATATAAAGTTCACAAAATGTCTAACATACTATATATAACAGCTCCGGGTCGTTGAGTCAATTGGTTATTTGGGAATAACTCTTCTGATGATGGTTCTGTGTGTACGTTATTGTAAAATGTGGCTAAGAAGACCAAAGCTCTCTGACACGCACGCCAGATAATCGTTCTTCTAGCGCCAACGCGCTCCCGCCTCCCCGCTCTCTAATTATCCTGATTATTCATCGCACTATTGATGACCGCTGCCGTCAGCGCTCGTGACTCAGCGGCCACAAACGACCTCGCCGGGGCCAATCCACACCTCCGCGCATAATGATGCGTGTTTGTGTTTTGCCAGGGATGACGAAAACCACTGTCGGCGTGACCTGTAATTACCTGCGCTGCACTGGCCTTCTCATTTTAATAACCTTTATCATTATTATTATTATCCAGAGAGCAGGGCGAAACACATGGAGCCATGGAGCGTGGCGAGGAATGAGGAAGAAAAAGGTTGCACTAAAAGACGGACAGGGGGTATGGAAGTCGACAAAGTCCAGAGTACTTTTGTACTTCTTTTTTTTTATAAAGTATCTGTATTTCTACTTAAGCACAGATTGTGAGTACCTTTGCCACCTCTTCGACGAGGGCACCCGATCCAGACCTCAGCACACTTTGACGGCAGCAGCAAGGCCGAGGCCGAGAAGTTGACGGCAAATAACGAGCCGCCGCGGTCTGGCCGACGAGGCACCGGAGAGTCTCTCGCCGCGCGCCAAACCTCACAATCCCTCATTTTTGGATTTCAATACTCTCCGCGAGGAACCGTAACCGCTGCTTTACCGTAACTCTTCAAACGCACTATTTCAAATTGTAATGATCGTAATTACGCGTTTCATTGTCTTGTGCAAGCGATGTGGAACTTTGTCTTCATGCATACAGAAGAAAACAGATTTTGGTTAGCTGAAGTGCAACTTTGATATCAAGAGTCCTGTAATATTTGTAAAATTGGTCGGTTAAAATGTACTTATTTTTGTATTTATTGATGTTATTAAATGTTTTTTTTTAATGTTTTTTACTTTATTAACTGACAGATTGATTAAATATAATTAAATTAATTATATATAATAGGACTGATATATCATCACAGTCAATATGATCAATTTCGTATTTTTTCACAAATCAATACTATTGGACCATCCCTATTTTGTGTTATTTTTGCGCATCATTAACCAATTTAAAGTGTTGACAAGAGCTTGAGAACAAATCCAAGTCTTTGAATGCTTTAAACGTTTGAAAAGTGTCAAACATGGGGTCACCTCAAGATTAAACATTTGAGTAAGCTTGTTTTGTTGGAAATGGATAGCTGTCATGCGCGGGTGCAGAAGGAAGCTGGCAGTCACGAAGGTAAGCTGCGAACAGATTCACATCCGCCTATTAGACCGCCAAGTCAACTCGTGGTTTGATTTGTTACATCACTCATGGCTCTGCAAGCTTTAAAAAGGCTTTGGGAATATGATGTAACCACAGGCCTCTGCTTTTGTGAAGTATTAAATTCTTTTTGCCTGGTCGGCGGTCGGCTTAAAAGCAGAGTTCGATTTCCTGAGAAGTCGTGATTTGGAAGATGCGAGGATTCCGTCTGACAGCGGCGCTATTTTACATACACATTTGAATTCTCCTTTTAATCTGAAAAACATTGCAAATGTATGATCATTTTTGGTCACGATGAACATTGGCTAAAGTAAAATGCTCCTTTTCCTCTCGACGCCCGCACACAAGCGCATTATTGTTGGTTGCGGCGGCGCGCTTACCGTCGGTGACCTCCAGCAGCGCCTTGGTGATGACGCTGCCGGCGATGTTGAGGGCCTGGCAGCTGTAGTAGCCCACGTCGGAGCGCTCGGCGCCGGTGATGGTCAGATCTCCCGTCTGCGATACGGAGAAGCGGCTGGACGGTTGGGGCGGTTGGTAGGAGAACAGCAAGTTCTGAGGGCGAGTCGGCACAGATCCGATCGTGTCAGCTCGATGTTTGCTTATATGGTGGAACCTTGACCTACAGAGTGGCCCAAATTACGAGTTTTTCCAACCTCGAGCTGTGATTCGGCGGATTTATTTTTTGTTTGTTTTGCTTTTTGCTGTGAGCAAAAATTTGGCTTACCAATTTCTAACTAACCCTCCGAAGAAATTGATTGCTGAAGTCCACTGTAAAACGGAATTCAAAACAACAGAATCGCGTGTCGTCTTTAACCAAACCACATAACATTGTCTTATGAAAATCCGTTAGCTTAATAATAATACAATGTAAAATGCCATAGACAAGCTTGCATCGATATGTTGGTCGTCAAAAACCTTGAAACAAACGATATCACTAACACTAATGGAATAGCGGGCGGGGTCCACTGTAATGGCGTTTCCTTTTATTTCAATGGGGAAAGTTGATATTAGCTAGCGGTACTTGTAAGTCAAGGTACCACTGTATCACAATATTGTTCAAATTTCTTTTCACTGACCTGACTTCCTTCTCGTTGCCAAAAAATGGCCGGTTGAGGGTTGCCTGTGGCCTCGCACTGGAAGGTGACGGTCCTGCCGACACCCACCACTTGGTTCCTCGGTCTCACCGCAAACGCCGGCGGCACTGGAGAGCGGCCGGGATTCGAGAGTTAGCTGCTGTCTGTCTAACACATTCACATCCGCTGAAACACTACAGTACGGAGGCGTAATGAGTTCCCACATGGAACAAACCGTAAACTCCCAAACATTTGTGGTACGGCATTCCTGAATTTGCCTATTTGCAGATTTTTTTTTTATTTATTTTTTTAGGTGCGACGGAGGGGACTTATCATATGTTAGTCGCTGAGAAAAGTCGCATATTAGCTGTTTTCGTGCTCTGGCCAAAGCCATGTCTATTTTGAAATACTGCATTGTCGCCATCTTGTGGCCAAGGAACAATGTTGAATTGTAACTCACTTCTAGCTATCTAAATATATATATATATATATATATATATATAATTTATTGGACAAATTAGTGCTAACAGCTTTTTGTGTTCCATTTTTTATCAAACGCTTCCTGTTTGAACAGAAGAAGTAAAGTCATTGTATGTTTGGCATTTTTGTTCCTATACCGAGCGTCAAGCGACTGATTCTTGGCATAGCGTCACATCCCGGCTGTCTGCAGTCTTTGGAGTTTGCAATTCTTCGTGCTGATAATCTACAAAACATGGATTTTGCAATGCTAAACATTGCACCGATGCAAATATTCATGTAATACAAACAAGAAAGGTTATCCAGCTGCCAACTCATTTGCATGGGCGAGGGCACGGAGCATTGAAATTTACATGGAAACGGTTGGGGCGGGGGCAACACGTTTTAACCATCTGCCCGGCGCCGAGAGCCTCCAACAGTGCGGGCGTGCGTGGAGACCCATGCATCTTAATGACAAACCGAATGGGCGCGGCGTCAACGCATTAAGACCGCCGACTTGAGGGGACGCACGCTAGTTAGCAACCAGGTGCGGACTAGCGTGTTAATCATTTGTACGGCGGGGCTGTGCGACGCATTCGAAAAAAGCAATTGGAAAGCTGTCGTTTGCAGTAAAGGCGTGAATTAGACGTGCTGTTTGGTAATGCATTAAAAAAGGGAGGGACAACAATAGAAAAAGAAATGAGACAGCTTTACCTTGGAGGCCCAAAGACCAGTGCTTTTTGTTTTGTTTTTTTTTTACCCATTTTGTCGCCGTTGCCCATAACAACAGAGACATGATTGGCGTGTGGAGTGGTGATGGGAGGAGGATGGATGGGGTGGTGGGTGTGGGTGGAGTGGCGACAGGTTCCTGTCTCAGGTGACGGGTGACAAGTCAACTTACCAGACACGACTAAAAAAAGGAAAGAACAAAAAGACAACAAGACAAAACCTCAATGAACAATGTCAAAATAAGGTGACGTCCATGCAAATGTACAAATGCATACACGTTATTGCCATTTGATAATAAAACACAGGGCACATTTCACTGCTGGACAATGCTAGGGGGGGGGGGGGGGGGGGGGGGGGGGGGGGGGGTAAAATAAACCCATTTAAAACTTAAAAAAAAAAAATTTGTGTATACATATATTTAAGTTTGCTTAATTGTCATTATCATGACAACTAAGGCTGCGGCAGAGTAAATCTGGCTCTTTGTAAAGCCTAAAAAAGTTCATTAAAATTATTTAAAGGATTTAGAGAAGAGGAGTAAACTTTTTCTACTGCTGTTCTTTTTGTTCTTTTTATTACATCTACTTCTAAAATTATTTGGTTTAATTATTATTTTTGTGAGTACTAAACATGCAGCGGGTCAAATTGACCTGTGGTGAAGATTAAAAATATAAATTAAATATTTTTACAAAAAAAAAAAAAAAATCTGAAAATAGCAGGAAACATTTTCTACTGCTGTTATTTTTTTTTATATGTATACCTTTTTTGTACTTTAAGTAGTTTAATATTTTTGAGGACTAAGCATGCAGCACAAAATTTAAATGTAAAGAAATTAATTTAAAATAAAAAAAAAAGAATTGTTATTTTTATTTTACACCGTACTGGCATATATTTTAACGATTATTATTTTTCCATATCTAAACATGGATTGCGGATCATTTTTGGTCCCCCAAAGAAACAAACATAACAGGAGGGTTGAACACATGGCGAAGAACATCTCATGCACAAGGACACAAGGAATATTTTGTTTTATGCAAAACAAAAGGACAAGATGATGGAACATCCCCCAAACACGATAAACGCCTCCGCACCCTCTGCGGGACTTCTCTCCCAGGAGCTGAGGGATGGCCACGAATGCGGGGGGCCATAAAAACGCAAGGTGAATGTTAACTTGTCAATCCGGGGGTCATAAATCTCCCGCAGTCGATCGCTCACTTTATCTAATCTATGTGCTCCCACGGAAACATAAACACTGTCAGTTGGAGTAATGATCTTAGCCGACGCCCACAATGACCCCCGCGCCTTCGACTCATTTGTGGCCTTTAAAATGCAGATTTATATCAAACACACACAGGCGAACACATTAACTTTTTTTGTCCATGATCTGAAAATCTGAAAATCTCAAAACAAAACAAAGAAAAGAGAAAGCTGCTTGCAGTAAATTCTCGAATAAATGAGTGGTTCTCAAATATTCTACATAATATATAGAATACAATTCAAATCAACTAGTGTGTAATATGAATCAACTCAAAGCTTTTCTTTTTAGAAAAGTACAAAATCAATATTTTGTCTTCTTTTGAGGGAATGAAAAATGCTTTCAAGGGCGACAGTAAGGAATATTTAATTATATATATAACACGTTAAACCTTTTCTTTTAGGGAACAGCAACATCTATAGTTTGTCTTCTTTTTAGGAAAGCATCAATACAAACAAGGGCAACACTAACGAATACTTAATACTATATACGACTTGAAATCTTTTCTTTTTAGGAAAGTGCAACGTCAATAGTTTGTTTTTGTTTTCGGAAACGAACAACGCGGGTAAGTCCGACAGTAACAATTAAATCACGATGAACTTTTTTTGCAATCGCGCCACTCATATTTTTTTCATACTGCCGTTAAAACGTTAGTAAGTGTGACGTTCTGCCAAAAAGCATACCGCTAGCCACGAGGTCCGCTAGCCACAAGCTGAGCCACACTGTGTTTGTTTGCGGGGTAGACTTTCCGTCCCTTACCTGCTAAGCTCTGTTTATGAATGTTCCACACCGAAAAATCGGAATATTTAAACATGTACCGCTAGACCCTTAGCCAAGACAAATACAGTACAAACGAACTAAATTACAGTCGCCGATGTACGTCGTCGCTAATTCTGTACCTAACATCGGCCTTTTCACAGCACTGACTCAATGGCGTGCGGCCCAGTAGGAGGCGCACTCAAAACCGCCGCAAACCCCAAAGGCGTTGACAGAGAACCGTTATTAGCGCCGCATTCGGAGGACTAACAAGATTAACAGCGACTCCCATTGGGGATTGGTTGCATTCATCTGTGCTGCGCGGGACTATCAGCGTGTTGTACATCAGCAGTGAGCAAGGCACAATGGCAGTGTGTGTGTGAAGCCTGAGAAAAACCATATGCTTGCGCGCGAACGCACATACACACACACACACACACACACACACACAGACAAACAGTATTTCAAATGTGGTCACCCAGCTGGGCTTTGGAGTGTTTTATCAACAGCATGCACACTGCTGACAAGAAAGTTCCTGCTTTTAGGTCTCCTTCAAGGCTCTTTAGCACGGACGGTTAGCAACGTCGCCCTAGGGAGCGCCAGTCCATTCGAAACCTCTCCCCCTCAACTAAAATAAAGAAAACTTATTTTGGTAAAATAGCACATCATCAAACCCATTGAAAGGCTTTAGCTTGACCTTGACCTTATCGTTAAGCGTACACACACACACACAACTGCAAGGGTCCTAAAGCTCCCTAAAGGTTTTGCAGTTTAAAAGGAGATGACCATAGAAACTACAAAAGTTGTGCAGGTTTAAAAAAAAAAAAAAAAGTACCTTAGTACTTAGTAGTACCTTAAAATGCCCAAAAGTTACAAGGGCCCAAAAGTTACAAGGGTAAAAATTAGACTGCTGTAAAAGACAACTACATAAATCCAGGTCAAATAAGAATACCGTAAAAGTCCCAGAAGTTGAAGAGGTTTCAATAAAGCTACCGTAAATTCCCCAAAGGCTGTGCAGTTCAAAGTAAGACAATGGTAAAAGTAAAAGTACTGTAAAAAATCAAATACAAAATAATAAAATACAAAATATCCAAGTTTGTAAAAACACCGGAAGTTGCTCAAGTTTTAAAAAACTACTGTAAAACCCCCAAAAGTTGCGCAGTTGAAAAAAAAGAGACTAAACTAAAAGTTGCAAAGGTAAAAATGATAACTACTGGACTGCAAAAACTCCAAACGTTACGGCAAATAAAATAAGACTACCGTAAAACCCCAAAAGATGGTCAGGGGTAAAGTAAGACCACTGCAAAAACCACAGAAGTTGCACCAGTAAAAGTAAGATTACCGTAAATACTCCAAAAGCTACGCTTGCAGAAATAAGAATACCATAAAACCCAAAATGCTGTGTTAAATGACGGTTAAAATAATGATGGTTAAAAATGCACAGTGATTATCAGCTGTTCAACAACAACAACAAAATCAGACAGAAGGTTAAAATAGAACTGCTGAAAATTCCCCAAAATATGTGAAAATAAAAATAAGACTAATGTTAAACCTCCAAAAATTACGGCAGATCAAAAACAAAAACAAAAAAACAAAAAAAGACTACTGTGAAAAACACAGTGGTGCAGGTTTCAAATAAACCCAAAGTCAAAGTACTCTCATAAAAGGTTTGGGACCGGAGTCCGCCTATTGAAGACCTCCCCATTAGCGTGCTTGCCGACTGGATAGCTAAAGTAACAATTCGGCACATGGCTTCAAGCTAAAGTCTCAGCTTGACTTTGTGGCTTTCCGCCATCAATTAAGGGGAATATTTTCCCTGACATATTTATAAGTCCCGGGGAGGTGTAGCGGACTGATACGCGTGTAAAGCAACAATTCCCCGATTTAGTTAGTAACGAGAGCGCCGCGCATCGAAAGAAAAACAGCCCCGGGGCACCGCTCGCACACTGACTACATTGTTTCGCCGACAGTCTGACCGTGGAGGGTGTGAAAATCCCCCCTTTCTGGATGCCTCTCCTGGGCTCAAAGGGGATTTGATTTGAAGGACGGAGGGTGCGCCCTGCGAATGCCATTTTCTCATGCTATATTATATCATAAGCCAAGAGAATCACACCACTGTGGACACTAAGTTTAACATAGAACACAGGCGGGCTTAGTGCAACGAGTGGTTCACTCGTACTTAGAATCCAACGGACGCACTTTCAGATGACTTCTGCTCCCCAAAACGTTGCGCAGGTTAAAATAGGACTACCCTAAAATCCCCAATAGTTGCATTAGTTAAAAGAAGACGACCGTAAGTCCCCCGAAAGTTGTGCAGGTTAAACTACGACAACTGCAAATCCCTAAAAAATTCCACAATTTCAAAATAAGACTAGCATAAGTCCAAGTGTTTGTCAAACTAATCATCGATTCATATTCATTTGCTAACTCAGTGGGAATCCATCGGAACAGACGTCCCGCTACCGATACCTTACTCCGGCCGATTTTGGGTCCGTTAAGAACTGCAATTACTCGACTTTTCTGTCCTTTCCTGTAATTAGAAGCATGTCATTTCCAGGCGTGGGACTGTGGCCCACTGCTCTTTAATTAGCTGGACTACACAGTGGCCACAGCTTCCGCCTCTGATGCCTTCGTAGCGGATCAATTGGACTGTGAGAATAGAATGAAGAGTCACAAATAGGCCTTACTGTATGCGCTAAGCCTTTATTTCATGTTTTTGTAACTTTCGAGTGGCTGAGGTTGAGAACTTTCCTCTAGAAACTGTCCCAGGGTGACTAGAATTTGATTCCCATTAAACACGAAGGCAGTTCAATCAAGAAAACAATTTATCAAACGGCCTCATCAATGCTTTTCTCTTTCATGAACTAACCTTTCATCAGGGAGAAAGGCATGGAGCCATCGAGCGGATGTATTGACAGCGTATTGGCAGCCGCGGCTAATCTTACTCCCTGCGCCGATCTAAAGATTGCTGTCAGGCGCAGAAAATGAAGAAATAATTGCAAAGGGTAGCCATGCAAGGATGAAGTGGCCGTGTTTGCAGACAGCGTTGGGGGGGGGGGGTTTGGCACGGGATTCAAATTGCCCTGTCTCGTTATATCTGAACGCCACTGACTGCTGGAAGTGACATTAATATGGCTGACCTCACCGCGGAAAACCTCTCCGCAGACGACTCACCATCGTTCCAACCCCCCATCCCACACTCTCAACTCCCAACATTCCCATTAGTTTGCCATTAAATGGCCCCTGTGTTCCCTCCGCATCTCGAGGGGGCTTCTGGGCCGATCCCAGCCAACCCCCCCCCCCCCCCGATCCCCTGAATGCGTTCTTTCTGAATGTTCACGCTCTGTGACCGGCCGCTTTATATTCGAACAGTGTTAATAAGACGTCCAGTGGAGAAGGCCACAGGAGACGCGTAGATGTTTACAAATACCCTCGCACGGGCTTGAGACGAAAACGAGGGTGGGTTCTCCTAAAAAAATGCCACAAAAAGGGCAAATGAGATCGATCGCATGGTGGCACTCCCATACGTGCGCCTCTATATTATGCATTCTTGTTATTAGAAATCAATCAGCTAATTGAGTGAGGATAGCAGGATGTAATGAGCGGGTGGTAATAAAACCGCAGGCTGCTACCATGACGCGGCCGACTCTGATCGCTCTGAAACCAAGCGGCATAATTACTTCAAATTGAATTCAAAGCGTTGAACGAACCCCTTTTCCATAGTGAATCATCAACATTTTCATCAAAATCCCCACATATTTGCATAGCCAAAGATATTAGCGCGCCCAATCTGTCTAGGATACCTGCACCCAACTGAGGCTCATTTGGCTGAAATTCAGAGCAGGAGTTTTCAAAGGATGAGCTATAAAATTTGGCACAATTTATATTTAGTTTTTTTTTTACATACAGTTGCAAACATTTGTGAACTTTCGGGCATGTTTAAGTCCCCAAAAAGGGGGGTGCAGTAGCTGTAAGAAAAATACTGAACCCGTCATTCAAAAATGACCGAAACAAAGCCATGTCAGAAGAGCTATCCTCTGACATCAGCAGAGAGTAGAAGTCCCGGAAGAAGTGAGTATGGAGAAAAAAACAACTTCCTGGTTATTGCCAATCGGTCCACCCACAGAACACTTGACTCCGACGTTTAAGAGTCCTAATCCATCAAAGAAAGGCCCGAGAGCAAGCGAGCACAGTCTTACCGTGGACGGTGAGGCTGGCCGACGCTTCCGCCTTGCCCACCATGTTCTCCGCCACGCACGTGTACGAGCCGACGTCCGCCGAGGTCAGACGGCGGATCTTCAGGGTGTGGTCCTCCCGGATCTCGTACCTTGGATCAATCAGACGCAGATGTCGGTCGGAGGAACAGCTGACGAGAGGGTGAATTTTGCCTACGATCTCACACCTCGCTTTGGGCAGGTCGCCGTCGTCCTTCCGCCAGCGCACCGTTGGAACCGGGTCGCCGCGCGCCTCGCACCGGAACTCCACGCTTTGGTCCACCAGCACAACCTGGCTGCCGGGCCGACGCACGAAGCTGGGTCGCTCTGTGTGGATGCAAATCGCAAAGAAGTGTAACAGAGTGGCACCTTGACTTCCGAGCTATGAGCCGTCGCTTGATCGATTGTTTTGCTTTGTGTTGGGAGCAAACATTTGACTTGCAACTGCGTGAGCCACACTCACCGTTGCAATTTCAGCCGTTTATTGAACGGGACAGGCAGCCAAAAACACAAATACAAAATAAAAACAGCAAATACAAAATGAAAACAGCTGGTAAATGGCCAATTGGTATAGGAGTCAGAGTTCCTGATGTCACTTAATAGGCCACGCCCCCCTTTAAGCGACATTAACAGACTAGTACAGATGAACTACTGGACTACTGTGTGTGTATGTGTTACGTTGTATTATGTTTTTATATTTATATTTTACAATATACTGCTATTTTTATTTATTAAAAACATTTTACGAAAAAAAGTGTTTTCTGGGGGTTGGAAAGTATTAATGGTGTTTCAAATCATTTCAATGGGGTGGAATTTATTTTATTTTATTTTTTTGAAGAACTACATTTTGTTATGAATTTGGTCATGGCACAAATAAAATTCTCAAGTCAAGGTACCACTATACTAAGTAAGGAAGTAAATTCATGGTGGGCTTCTTTTATTTGCTGGTAAACTAATGGGATATCAGCCTCTTGTGCTTAGAAATTTTGTTCAAGTTTATGCTGCCCGGAATGAAAACTATCAATTAAAAAAAAAAAAAAAAAAAAGGCCACAGTCTGTTGGAAGCAGCACCTGACAGTTATAATGAGGCTAGACACAAGGAACTAGATGAAATGATGACAGAAGATTGCTCGAGCTATGCACAGAAAGGTCTTATTGTTTACTGGCGGCGACTGTCTCGGTTCATTCTACGAGGCCTCCAAGGAGTCTGTGATAGAAATCCCGAATCAGGAGGTGTTGGAGGTGAGTGAGGGGGAGGAAATGGGGGTGCAGTCGGAGGTGTCAGCATGTGATTCATAGCTTCGAGAGAAAGATTAGAGGTCATCGCACTCTTATCACTCTTATCTGATTAAAGGTTACCGACACTATTATGTGTCGGTAACCTTTTACGATCCAGATGCACGCCAATCGAAGGCGTGCATCTGGATCGTCCAGAAAGCGTTTCTACGTGCCTATGAATGTTTGAAGGCGGGGAAGTAAAGAGAAAGAGTGGGTCCGGGACAAAAACGCTAATTACCTAAGACAGTGAGTTCGGCTATTTCGCTCTCCCTTTCGCCGACCATGTTCGTCCCCACGCAGACGTACTTCCCGGCGTCGCTCTTCCTCGCGTTGGTGATCATCAGCTTCCCGCCGCGTATCTGAGGAGAAAAAGTGAGAAGAAAATGAATTATTTACGTGTTTGCGGCTCAGACGTCTCGGAGAGGTCGTTTCAACAGTCACGATAAAACAGCCGGGCCCCGTAAAAAACGTAAGTCGTTCCTGAAAGGCTCCATTCATTCCGGCCGCCTCTCAGCTTCCACTTAAAGTCTAAATCACTATCAGTCAGCCTGTTTCCCCTCAAGGTAAACTGAGCCAAAAAACACTTTCACAAACCAACACAACTGGGGCCCCCCCCCCCCACCCCCCTGCCCCACCCGAGGGAGCACCTGAGGCCCTGCAGGACCGCGAGCACTTTTCCAGCTGCCTCAGTGGGCTGCTACTCGGTCCAACAACGTGGGGAATCCTTCAAAAACTCACAGGTTCCTTAGACTTTCTTTTGCGGGTGGTAAGTGAACACTCAAGAGAACATGAAGAGTGGCGAATGTGCGTTTGTCCAGGTCCAGGTATTTCCCAGGGCTTTGATTACAGGCCAGAGGAGCCGCTTTGTTCTCGGGCAGACGGGACAAGCAAACCGAGCTCCCCCTTCTCCTCAGTACTCCCCTCGGCTGACAACCACACCAGTCAGACAATAGCACGGCGACCAATGGTCTCTGTATCCCGGTGGGGCTTAACCTTTAAAGCGCCTACGAGGCCGGGATCACCACCTGCAGGCAGGTAACCGATACCCTCATTAGAGAGCACACCGACGGAGAACTCGACACACAATGTTTGGAAAACCGCAACTTGGCAGGGCGTAAGTAGAGCGAAGGCAGAACGATCTTTTTGGGTTCCAAATGCAAAGCCTTTTTGGGGAATTAGTCAAATCCTTTGAGTAATCAAATGTGCAAATCAAATCTTACACTTCTCATACTAAGAATATTGAAGGCCACCTTTTGTTTGGTAGTTACTAAATTGGAGGAAGCAATATTGGGGTTGTGCAGGACTTCAACATCGAAAGAAGGAACTGACGAGCCACGATTTGGAGACTTGCTGTGCTTTCCATTGTTTCAAATCATTACACCGTGGAGCTGGAACGGTTTGAAGGAATACAATAAAATGTGTTTATTTTTTACAAGGATAAATCAAATACTTCTATGAACCTGGCAACTTATTTATGAAAATAGATACATACCTTAAGAGAAATCACACCCCGAGACCAAGAAGCCATAATTTGAAGAAATCCAAAGGATGCATTTGCAGTCCTTGAAAATATTTGACGCAGAATAGCAAAACAGGCGGCCGAGAGACCTGAAAAGGGTCTGGAAGTCACTCCGTGGTGCTGGAAAGGTTTGAAGCAGTCGCAGGGCTAAAATCCTGCTGGGTGATGGGTTTTCTGGTCTTTGTTCGCAGGTTTCTGAATCCCACCTGCATGGGTTTTCTCCGGGGAATTGGGTTTCCTCCCACATCCCAAAAACCTGGACAGTATGTTAATAGACAACTATAAATTGCCCGTAGGTGTGAATGTGAGTGCGACTGGTTGTTTGTTTCTATGTGCCCTGCGATTGGCTGGCGGCCGTTTCAGGGTGTACCCGGCCGGCCTCCTGCCCGAAGATAGCTGGGATAGGCTCCAGCGCTCCCGCGACCCTTGCGAGGATAAGCGGCTGAGAAAATGGATGGATGGATCTGAAGAGGCTCTGGAAAGCTCGGTTTACTATATGTGAGGCACCCCGTTGTGCTGTAAGGATTTTAAGCAGCTCAAGACTTAAAATCGTCACCTGCGATGGCTTTTGTGTAAGAATACCACATCTGACACATTTTTCTTTTTATAAAACTTGATCAAAGAAGTTTGGGCTCATCCAGGATTTGAACCAAGGACCTCCTTTCCCCAAAGTGAGAATGATGCCCCTTGAACCCCTTGACCAACGAGCCACGCTTTGAGAGCCCCAGTGGATGTATTTACTGTATTACTACGGTATATTCACTTCCACATACTTTATTAGGGGTGCTGGAAGGGTTTTACATTCAGTCACAGATAAAATCCTTCCAGCCATGGGTTTGAAGGTCTTTTCTGGAATCCCACTTCTGACAGTTCTCTTTTGACAAAGATTAACGGGGGGGGGGAAAAAGGGCGAGTCCGGGATTTGGGAATTATACCCCAATACCAATGAACCACACATTGGCATTTTCGAGGACGCATTCACAGTACTTTGTTTAATATTCATGGCGAAACTAGAGGCCCGAGGGATCTGAAGAGGCTCTGCAAAGCTCGATTTATTTGGGGCACCCCATGGTGCTGCGAGGGTTTGAAGTATCATTATGTTACTGTTTGTTTGAGCAAAGGCTTAACAACTAAAACACTGTGACACGCACAAAGAGTCTGAGGTCAGGACTATATAGACTGTACAGCAGCTAGCAAAAGGGGCGCGGGGTGCGGTGGGCGAGGTGACCGTCGCTTATACGTGGGCTTTGACATGAGGATCCACTTAAAGCCCGGTCCACTTTATGCGTGCTTACCCATGACTGCGGCAGTTCCTCAGCCTCAGAGGGAATATTCGGAGTGCCAGAACAGCGAGGACTCAAAGTAAACTGCATCATTCCTTGACGGATGCACCGTGTCCCTCCACCACGACCCCCAACAAGCTGACCATTATCCCAGACATTGTGGACATTATCAGCATTTGGCAATGCTGATAATGTGAGAGCCTGCATTCAGAGTGCACCCTCTTTTGTGTTCGCACAGCGCTTCATTTTGCAGGTTGATGATTAGCTACAACAATCGCACAAAACGAGGCACAATGCTGCAGCTGCGTTTTGGGGGATTTACCAATAACAGACTACAGAGGTTTTTCATAATGTTTGCAAACAATGGGCGTCAAGGGTACAAGGGTACTTCCGGTTGGCAGGAAAAAGGAAAACAAAAACAGTTTATGGCGCCGCCAGATAAAGTTTACCCAAAAAGGATTCTTTTTTTTTTTTTTTTTTTTTAAATCAAAACTATTCAGCAAAACCTGCGGGTGAGGAGGATACATCGAGCGGCTGTCGTAAATAGTTGCGCAAAGAAGATCGCAAGACATAGTAGCCACTTCTAAAGGGACAGACTGGGAACCAAACCTCCGTCATCAGGTTTGTGGAAGACACTTTCTCTCAGATATTGACAAAATGTTTGGTTGGGTTATCGTTGCGTAATTTAGCCAAACCTAATGGCTATTGTAACGGTGGCGATCCTGTGCCATCCAGCCACACCTGGACTCGAACCTGCATCCCCACCGTGTCGAGTCCACTGACCGCCCTCTTTCGAAGTTGCCCAGGAAATCCGAGGAACAGATTACAGATCTCAATTGCCATCCGTCTATTTCTGAATCAATTTGCTAACTGAAAAGTAGATTACAGCGAGTGTTCAGTCTCGCTTCCAAGCAATTTACTGCGCTTAACATCTTTTCGACAGACACTTCACACATATGGGCTTGTATACTCGTGGCGCAGTCGGTCAGTTGCTCTGAGCGGCTAATGATTTGGGTATTAATAGTGGCGCTTTGCTTACATGTTGTTCGTGAAGGACCACCGCGGGCCTAAGTGAGCCAGCTGCAGCATCGCGGACCTTTGGACCTCATGTTCGCAAACTGTTCACGAACCGCACCGCATAAAGTCAGGAATAGATTTTACAGACGTGTTATTAGCGTGTAGGCACAATTCGCCAAAATAGACGGGGGCTGGGGAAGGGTGGTGGTTGAGGGCGCGCTCGGGAGGCACGCTGCAAAAATCCAAACGGCGAGGGACTTTGCAGTTGCCATGGAGACGGCATGTTCCGGCACGCCGCGCGACGGGAGGAAGGGCCTGAGTTAACAACATCGCTGCAGCCGGGGATGAGGGGCCCTTTGATGAGCTCAGCTGCTGGAGACATTAGAAATATTCCACCGTCTGCTTCCCGCTCCCACAGCTCCGTATACCCACAGAATACGTTGATATACGCCATGCTGACAAATTGACTCTGTCGTAAACAACCTATACTGCATGCTAGCGGCCGTGTCGCGCGACGCAACTACCGACACGGAAGATCCCCTCTGTGGCCACGCTTGAGATGATAATCTTAGATGCTCGGACAATCTTAGTGGGTGTATTTGAATCCCACTTCTGACGCCAATTTCTTAACCTGGCTCAATAAATTATTTAGATGGGACATGAAAGTATTTAAAAGAAACATATACGACCTGGAAGGCAAATTCAATTTGAGCTCAGTGTTTGAATCCCACTTCTGACACCATTTTCATTACTGCCTCAAGAAAGTATTCTGATGAACCATGACATTGTATAGAAATATATGCACCATAAATACAAATGTAATTAAAGTGTGTTTGGATCCCACTTCTGACACCAGTTTTTACCATGCCCAAGAAACTATTTAATGACCATTGAAACTATTTTAAAGAAACATATACAACCTGCAGGCAAATTAAATTTAAGGTGTGTGTTTGAATCCCACTTCTGACAGCATTATTTTTTTCTAGGATCAATAAAGTATCAAAACGAGCCATGCAACTATTTTACAGCAACATATACACCCTGACAGAAAATGAAATTTAAGGTGTATTTGAATCCCATTTCTGACACCAAATTTCTCCAGGATGAATACGAAATCCTTATGACGATAGCACTATCTCATAGAGATGTATAAATCCAAAAGATAAATTAAATTAAAGCCAGAAATGTGTGGTTGTAAATTACAATAATGCATCTTACCAGGCTTCAAAGGTTGTCACACATTCCAAATACAGTATATCATAGGTTTCTCAAATGCGGTTTTAAACACGTAATAGGTGAACTATTTATAAAAATAAAAACAAAAAATCTAATTTTCGGTGGCCAAAAAATAAATGTACTGTATAAAATGGACGAGTGCTTAGCACATCTGCCTCACAGTGTGAGGAGTTTGCATGTTCCCCCCCTGCCTGCGTGGGGTTTCTCCGGGCACTCCGGTTTCCTCCCTCATCCCAAAAACATGTATGGTAGGTTCATTGAAGACCCTAAATTCCCCGTATGTGTGAGTGTGAATGTGAGTGCGAATGGTTGTTTGTTTCTATGTGCCCTGTGATTGGCTGGCAACCGGTTCAGGGTGTACCTTGCCTCCTGCCCGATGGTAGCTGGGATAGGCTCCAGCACTCACGCAACCCTTGTGAGGATAAGCGGCTCAGAAAATGGATGGATGGGTGGATGGATAACATTTTCTTGTTTGACCTATTTTTACCAGGCACCCCAACAAGAAAAAAACGCTACACTACAAACTTTAATTTTACTACTTTCCTTTTACGATAAATCCAGTGTATCCTGATGGACATTCGCTAAGGACACAATACACGCATAGAGTCCAAGTCCCCGGCGCCCCTCCCCGGCCACAACAGTCGCTCGCGGATGCAGCGCTGAGGTTTCATGCTTATCAGCGACCGCTGCCGACCGGGTGAGGGGGCAGCTATGATTTGTTTCTCTCCATACAAGATTATGCGCTTGTTCCTTTCAATTACGCCGCTCGGAGGCCAGAGACGGACAGCCCGTGCCAGCGCGGCTTTGAAGGAAAACAAAACGCAAAGCGAGCACCAGTACACTTTATGAGTTTGACTCCAGAGCAAGACTGAGTCCCCACCCTCATGTGACCTGTGCAGAGAAAATATTTGTTTTTGTTTTTTGCTCTCTTTTTTTTTTATGTTCTCAGCATGAGCTTGCAATGATAAATGGCTGTTAGGACCTAGCCAGTAATAAAGTCAGGACAAAAGAGAGAATCCTTATATTTTGAATCGCTGCATATTATTCTTTTATCTGACGAATGAATCACTCGTTTGGGGGGGCCTCACCACCTTTTGCAAGTGTGTATAACCCGGTGAAAACAAATGCATTTTAGGAGTCTGAAACACAACAACAGTCAAACTCAGTAGCGCCACCTTAAGTTTAAAAAAAATTAGCCGCTGACACCAATTTCACGGATTGCCACAAAATTCAGTGGACATGTCTATCATAACAGGACACACGAAAAAGCCTGAAAGTCATCCATATTTTGGTTGCAAGCAGCAATTTCTGGGCAAATTCCACTCGGGAATTCCTCCAAATGAGCCCCAATCGGAGGCGGGTGTCCTACATATATTGGCAAGGCGAAATTGCAAACGCTATCTAACGCTGGCAACGCATGATGTGGCAGTTTGATGATCATTTTGAGGATTCACCAATGAAAAAAAGGGATGCAAGGGTCGGTTCGTTGCTGCTTGCAACTTTAATGTCATTTGTAAATTACACTGGAAGCACTCTGGAAAGTGCAACATAGCTTAAAAAAGGTTTTCTCAAGGAGAACTGTCTCCTGCTTGGACCGCCTCACGCTCTCCTGACTATAAACAGAATGTTTTACACCAGCATCGTGTTATTACCACTTTGAATGACCACAAAAGCAAAAATTACATTTTGTCACAGCCGCCAAGACATTAGAAGGCAGCCAAGCTATAAAAATAAGATCCAGCCCCATAACGTTTGTCCTCAGTAGCTGCTGAGACTTCTTTTTCTGGAGCTTTGCGTGACTTTCCGAGGCGCGGAACTTTTAGACAACATGCATAGTCCACTCGTAGCCACGCGCTAACTGCACTCTTAACCACTGCTGAGTCCACCTTTCGGCTTTTCGAGTTGATTTCATCAGGAGGACCGCAGCCAATCAATGCACTGCTGCTGACTAATGGCGCGAGGAGGTTTTTACGCCCCGCTCATGAAGGTTTTTAAACCGCATGCTTGGGATTGGCTCGGCATAATGAGCTAATCGATGTTTCAACAAACAACTCAAGTGGCGATAATGACTTGACTCGCATCACCGAGGCCGTTCTATAGCTTTCACTCCGGATAAAGGCATCGATATACTGGTCCACTACTCACCGTGACTCTTTCATCCCGGTCGTCGATGTTTAGGCCGTCTTTTTTCCAAGAGATGGTGGGTTCTGGATGCCCGCGGGGCGGTTGGCACTCCAGGACCGCTGGCTCTCCAGCTGCCACGATCACGTCGGCGGGGTTCTGTCTGAAGTCATCACGCAGAACTGCAGAGGAAAAAAAAATACAAAAAGCAGCAGTCAGATGCTGCTCCAGCCATAAAAGTGGCCATAAAACAACAATGAAACAGCTGTTGAACACATTTTGGAAGCATATCAGCCCTCAAGGATAAGGGACCTTCCCGAGGACAACATTCAGGTTGACCAGACTCCCCAACAATTATCCAGGTGTTCTTTGGGATCCCTCTGGGTTGTCACTACCCCTCAGGTACCCTAGCAAATTGGCACTGAACATCAGTTTGATCGCTCTTCGGCGAGCATGCCATAAGAACCTTTCACTCTGTCTTACAGGCAAATTCACTGGTTGACGTCAACTCCTCATCCAGCATCGATCATCGATCGCTATGTTACACAAGACAACAGGATGAGCCAGCTTCGACGGTGTAACGGACTTTTTGTCAGTGATTAACCCCGATTTGGGTCTGCTCCAGAAGCCATACGCCATGATTTTCCTTCGGAACTTGGTACCAAAGGTGTACAGTCTTTGTCCAAGGTGTATGTTTACTGTCCAGGTATCACTTGTATGAGGCAAAATCATAACTCTAGAGCCCTGGGCCTTTGTCCTTGAAAGCACAGTAACTATCTGGAAACACCCAACACTCCAGCATACGAGGCAGGAACTAAGTACCAAAGGATTCCAGTCTTCCTCGAGGAGACTGGTTATTATCCAGGTCTTGCATCCAAAAGGCAAGGAAGGACTCTAAAGACTTGGAACCTTGTGTCGTACGATACTAAAATATATGAGAGAGGACGTTAATATCTGGGACTACATTGACTTTTTGAGGGCTTTTCCATAGTCAAAACGAAATGTTCATAAATATGTGTTTAATTGCTGTTACAGGCATAAATCACCATGAAGTGGCTCAGTAGCTCCACATGGAGTTCGTTGGAAAGTCTGCCCCCAATTTGAAACTTGGTAGGCGCGTCTGCCATGATTTAACCCACAGAAGAGTGTCAAGAAGCCATCATGCCTTAAAATACAAAGCATGTCTGCCATTTTGGCCACCTGTACAGGTCCTTTTCCAACAGCTTTTGTCCGATTGCTACCAAATTTAAACCACGTCTGAAAGACACATAGGCAACTCTCTCTAAATTGGGTAACATTTAAGTTTTCAGATGAAGCTAGCGGTGAAGTTTGACGACTTACTATAAAATGCAAATGTCTAATAAATCAAGTCCACAGAGCTTGAGTAATCGTCTCACGTATATTAAGAGATTCATAGGCGCCCCCTTCTGGCAGGAATGTAGGTCTGCATACGTGCAATGAGTCCTCCATTCCAGATCTCCTCAAGTCCTGTTTTTATTTTCCACCTTATCAATCACATGCTAGAGTTTAGCGATAAGAAAGGAAGCATTTCGATTTCTGGATTTCCCATCGATATTGCGACCGAGTGGGTGGATTCATGTGTGTCTTCGGAAGACAGTCTATGCGCTAAACGTCAGCTTTAAGAGGTTTACCCAAAACGGAACACAACAGTGCGCCTCTAGCCATTTTGTTTTGCAGCTTGGCGGCATAACTTCCATATGAAGAGCGCTAGTAAATTGCAGGCCACACACACAGCACAAGCATGAAGTGTATATGCGCACACAGGACAAATACTACGGATTATTTGTGGCTGTTTGGGGAGGTTCGAGTGAGCTTTGGCTGGGTTGTCTCACGCTCCTCAACTCGCTCCCAAATGCCAGATGAAAGTCAGGCTCGCTCCGGGAAACCTCTCACCTAAAGACGCAGCCAACACATTCCTGACTCGAGTCGAGCGAGCCGAAACGCTCTTTAAGTCATGTAACGTGGCGCCCCTATCACATCGTATTACCAGAGGTGGCAAAATACTCTCAGTCTGTATTTAAGTAGAAATACAGATATGTATCTGGAAAAAAAAAAAAAGACTGGCAAAAGTAGAAGTACTGATTCACCTCCTGTTTTGAACAAACAAAAACCGTTCGGCGCCACCTCGAGATACAAGGGCGTGGCTGTTTATTGCCATTACTGTTGAAGTCCACTGTCAAACTAAATATAAAACAAAGAACATTACACGTGTATAAACAACCACATCATGCCATTCGTTTAATGCTAAACCATAATGGGAAATGCCATAGACAGCATCTTTGCGGCGATGTTGAAACACTTTCAGCAACTGTTACTTAAGCACAAACAGTTCAGCAACACAAGACAGACCATACCTGCATATATTATTTATCCCATGCGAGAAACGACAAAAATAACTGTTTACTGAGTTACTTGCTGTAGTTGTGAAACTCTTCTTTGCTTCTGTCTCACTGGCTGTATAACACTGCCCCCCAATGGCCAAGTAGCACACAACTGAAAGAGCCACAATGAAGGAATCATGATGCACAAACTGTTTTCTTCTGTTTTTATGAAGGACACAATTATAGAACGCTATTTCTCTTATTAAAAAACATGAACAAAATTGTATGGTATCGGTGTTTGTTTTGGAGGCAGGAACGAAATGAACCTTAATTTGAAAGCCGGGCCCCATCTTGAAACCCTGACCTGGGCTTCCAACCGTCCCTTCCTCAGAATCAAATAATAGCGTACACACCAACATTTTATATAACACTGGGTTACAAATAATTTTTGAGTGTCCCCCCCGTCCCCCGTCCCCCGCTCCACAATATTGAATCCTGTGGTAAAAACCTAGCTGGCGATATGAGGAGCAACTCGGCTCCCCACTGTGAGCCCTTTTGAACCCGAACCCCAGCTTAGACCCATCGAGCTCTACAAAATGAATACGGAGGGATAATGAAAGAAAAACGAGAAATAGACCCAAGGGAGCTGGAACGGTGCCATGTCGACGGCAACACTGCTGCTGTGAACCACGGCACACCAACACCTCGCCCCCAAACATGAGGGGAGTCCTCTGGGAGGCTGGCGGACGAGGGCTCCGCAACCGGGCCCTGACCCGGACCTGGTTGCCAAAAAGTCATCCGGCGTGTTCTCACACGGCCTCTTTTTTTTTTTTTTTTTTTTTTTTTTCCATCTCAAAATGTTCTGGGAACAAAAGTTGGTGAAAACGACAACGGAAAGGATGCTGGCATGCGCGTGTGTGTTCATGTGCGCGTTTTGGGGATAATGAGTCTCCTTGAGAATTCTGTCTCTTGCTGTAAGCCTGCAGCTGTCTTATAGTGGATAATATTTCCTGCACTATTAACAGGGAGGCCCGGCTCAGTGTGTGCGTGTGTGTCTTAATGTGTGTAAATGAGTGTGAGTCTGAGAGCAGAGTGTGAAAATGTTGTTTTGAGAGGTGCGGATTTGTTCAAATATGCCGACGATGACGTCTGTCCTCAGACATACCGTCCTCTGCAGACTGAGTTTTTTGTCAAGCCTAATTTCAAACCCTATCCCAGGCTTGAAACCCGAACCTTGTCTTGATATCGTATTTTGATAACCTTGTTTGAGAGCGGAAACCCTGATTTGAAACCGTTGTAGGAAACCTGAACCATTAGGAACCCTCGACCTTGTTTGAAACAGGGAGCCAGGCCTACGCTTCAAAAACCACATCCTGGACTGAAACCCTAACTTTGTCTTCAAACCCTACTTTCAACCCAAACTCATTTGAAGCCCTAAACCGGGCTCAAAACCTAAACTTGAAACCCTAATCTTGGTTCCCTAGAAGGAAATCGACCCTGTCACGTGTTAGGAATTTTAACTCCGCGGGAACGGACACAACGTTATTGTACCGTGCGACCAATCACTCGCACGAGCGAATCAGAGTTGCGTCTGAAGCTAACGCAATTAGCCGCAGTCAGCGCTGGCGTAGGAAAGGTCACCCTCTCGACACTCTCGGGTTCATCATCCTTTTAAATATCTGTCTCAGCCACACGCACGCACACACATTGAAATTGAAAACAGATGTTTAAATGTCAAATTAAAATGAGATCCCCGAGCCGCCCCCGCCAAACATTAATGAAAAAAAGAAGAAGCGCCTTAATGCCACACACACGTGAAGCCAGGGTGGAAAGATCATATGAGCTTTGTACTGAGGAAATTAAAGCAACTACAACAAATCTTTTTTTGCAAGGATGCACGCACACGCGCACGCACGCACACACACACACACAAAACAGAACCGCTAGGGAATTAAAGATGTATCGCAAGGCGCAGCGTGGGCCTCGCCCTTGGCCTTTTCCTTGAAAGGCGGTTGGCCAAAGTTCGCCCCCGCGGGAGAGAGTAAAAGAAGCAGCGTGAAAGACGGAAGCAAATAAAAGTGAAATAAATAAAAGCAAATAAAAGTGACTCTCAAGAAGAAGGAGGGGGGGAAAAAAAAATACAAATTCTCAAGTTTAGTGGATGAATATGAGGAAAATGTTTTGGTTTTGGCTTTTAGCGTTCTTGAAGGAAGTTGATTTGGACTGAGGCAATATTTTCTGTTGCTTTCACTTTTGCTCTTGACCGCAGTCACACGACGGACACGAGCAGGAAAACAATGATTGATGTTTGGAATGGTTTGTGTTGCGGGTAGCTTTGAGGAAGTTTGCTGACAAACTGTTTGCTGAAACAAACAAACCAAAAAAAAAAAAAAAAAGTTTCAAAACACGATTTTCAAAAAAAAAACTGGCGGGGTACACCCTGAACCGGTCGCCAGCCAATCACAAGGGCACACATATACAAACAACCATTCGCACACCATCCAGCAGTCTATAGCTGGCACGCGCCGCCGAGGCAGATGGCTTTGTAACGGGCCCGGGCGACGTCGGGCCCGAAGCGGGCGCGCACATAGAGGCCATTGAGCGGCCCGTGTTTGTTTAAAACCGCCGTAACTCTTCTGGTCGGCCGGCGAGGGAGATCGAGTGAGTGACCGAGCGAGCGACTTCGCAGCTCATAGATCAATAAACGGCGGCTGTTTGATCGGAGCGTCGGCTGAGAGGGACTGAAAATAAAAGTGGCTTTCAAATGCAGAGGCAGCCGGGAAATGCAGACACGAGGAAAAATATGAATTCCATTCAAATGTGATGGAAGCACCATCTGCCAGACACGCTATGAAATTGACATACAATATGGTGGAAATGCACATTTCACTCTTTACTACACTCACTCCATCATGGACTAACTCAAATGGACACACAAAGATCTTCTTTGGTAGGACGTTTTTCTGGGTTTTGATTTTTGATTTTTTTTTTCCACAATACTTTGGTTTTTGAATTTTCTGTCTTGTTTTTAAAAGTTTTTAGGAATTTAGTTTTTGGGAAGTTGACTGTTATTGTATTTTTACTTTTTTAAGGAAATTGCACCTTTTTGATATTTTAGTTTTTGGGACATTTGAGTTCTTTTAAGACTTATTTTGTTTATCTGTTGATGTTTCTATGTAAAAGATAATACACAAAAATAGGAAAATGTGACCTTATTTTTTGGGTTTAGTTTTTTTTTTTTTTTTACTTCACTATCATTTTAGTCTTCAAAGGAATTTTTGATTCTTTTTTGTTGTGTTTTGGAAGTATTAAAGATTTGTAGTTTTTGATATATTTGTTCTTGTTTGTTCTGGGATTTGATTTGGATTTTTGTGTAAGAAGTTGGAAGCTTTATATATTTTTTCTGAATATATAAGTTTCTTTTGTTTTTAGGACATGTTTCCTGATATTTTCATTTCCATTATTTTATGATTTATTGGTATTTGATTTTATTTGATGTGAAAGAAGTTTCAAAGATTATTCTGATTTTTCATCTTTTTTCAGTATTTCTTCTGTCATTTATTTTTATCGTTACAAAGACATTTTTTACTTCATCATAGGGGGATTTTTTGTTTTGTTTTTTCCTTTTACTTCTTTACAAGAATTTGTTCAAAACTGTTTTTAAAGACTTCTTTTTAAGCTACCAAATAAACACGTGGTAAATGATCACATCTCAGTATAACATATACAGGAGAAGTGGATACACAAAGTCTCCTTGTAATTAAATCCAGTCGAGCACTTTCGTCCAACATATTTTCCCTTCTTTACACGCCGACTCCGACGTAGCTTAGCATGGCTCAGTCTACTTGTTTCCATTACACCAGCACGTGCAGTAAAAAAGAATAACGAGGACAAAGATGGGGGGCCGTAAACACGTTTTTACAAGCAGAAAATGGCCTTCCTCTGCAAAAACTAAACAATCGCTCGGCCTGATGGTGCTTTCAGGTCCAAAGTGAAGTCATTCTTCTGCAGGTGGAGCTCAGCTGTCGGCTCCTCAGGGGGGAAGCACAAGAAGAAGAAGAAGAAGAAGTAACCTCAGTCATGTTATCTCTCAGCACTGGGGAGATGATATCAGCCCGCGAGCTGCCTGCGTGCACGTGCAAAAGCGCACATGTAACACGAGAGAGCGCGGACACCTGTACACGCTGTGCCCTCGCATTATTCTTCACGCGTACGCACGGCAACACGAGCTCGCTTGTCATCTGCACAATATTAGCGACAGCTGCGGCATCGAAGGAGAAGCAGTCCGAGAGGTAGTCGAGTTCAATTGTTGAGCAGTGGAACGGAATTACATTCCACTCGTACGTTCGCATGCAACTCGATGGTCATCAAAGTGTGGCGCCGGGCTCCGCCCATTTTAGCTTGGCAATTTCGCATCGTCCAGCTGTCTAGGATGCCCGCTTGGCATCGGGGCTCACGTGGGTGGAATTCATGCTAGGAGTTAAAGGTCAAATGAAGCGCTTTGGAATCTGCTCAAAATGGCTGCTTGCAACTGTAATAACTTGTTTTCTTGGAATTTATCCGATTCATTTTTAGGAAAGTGCAACATGAATAGCATGTTTTCTTTTTGGGGAAAAGTAACAACTGTTTGTATTCATTTCGGGAAAGTACAACAATTAATTGTTATGGTTTTTTTGGGGTGTTTTTTTAAGTCAATCGAAGAGTTTGCTTTCTTTTAAAGAAAGCACAACCTTAATAGTTTGTTTTCTGTTGAGGAACGTTTGCCATCAATGGTGTTACTTCTTTTTAGCAAGGCCCAACATGAATCGCTTCGTCTTCTTTTTCGTTCATTCAGGCTACCGGTCGGTTATTAATCTTTTATCGGGAAATGTGAAACATTCCGAGTCTCATTTCCTCTGCTGTTTTACTCGGTCGGAGAGATGCCACCAACACTTACGCGCCCTGAAGACATTTCGCATTTTTCATTAATGCGAGGTTCATAAACTCTTCACCTCTATCACGTTGGGTTACAGACACAAGTACGGGGCGTGCCAAATAAACACTTTTCTTTTATCGTCTAGAACAAACATGCCTTTAAGCTCTGAATCTATCTTTATCTCAGCGTCCTTTCTTCCTCGCTGCGTCGTGTGTGTGTGAGAGTTTTCACACTTTAATGGGATTTTAAACAACACATAAGCGCGTCGCACATTTATCGCCGTCGAGCGCTCATCAAGCTAAATCCTTTCTGGCCTCGGAGGAGCAGACGTAAAGCGGCGAGTGTCATCACGGCGAGCCGGCGTGATATTTGCTGACAATATCTCACTGTGTGGGGCCCGCTCGCCCGGCATCTGCAGAGATGAGGCCCTTATTAAAACAATCTTTCCAATTAACATTCCTGCTCCCCGGAGCCCCGTTGACCCTCCTGGAAGACGCCCCTCCCTTCTCCTCCTCAAGCCTTCCCGATGACAAAGACGCTGTGTAGGAACCCGACCTGGCAACGGGACCTTTGAATGAGCCGAGGATATGAGGCAACTTGTTTTCCTTTCCTGGGAAAAGCCACAAAGTGTGCGCCGGCTCGTCTGTTTTGACATGTGGCTTCTCGGAGCGGACGAGGACGAGGGGACAAAGGATGATTTGAGGTAGGACAGCAGGATGGTAAACTGCAGCTTCGGCTGGTGGACGACAACAACAACAACAAAACGCAGAATCCGAGATGGCTCTCAGCTGACCGACGCCAATCACCTTGGAGAAATTGCGACAATAAACAAGGCGGGAGTGATATATCCCGAAGCGTCTCTCTGGCGGGAGCTCTCAGGACAAGATTACACTGCGAGCCGGCCTTCGGTTTTTCATCAAACTATATACTCGCCAGCCACAACATTTAGATTTCTGTCAGTAGCGGGACGCCTAGAAATCATTTCACTACACACAAACGTTTTGTGAGCGTCAACCATGTGTACAGTGCACAGCACATCAAATTTGGTAGATAGACTCAATCTACAGGAGTTCATCTTTCAAGGATTGGAAGATTTCCTGCGTACTTTCAGGCGAGGGTTCATGAGACCCTTTTGTGAGGCCGCTCATGACAGACGTGCCTATCAAATTTCATGTTGCCAAGTCAAACTGGCTTCGGGGACTGAGTTTTCAACCTTCACCGCGCGCAAAAGACGTTTGGTCAAGCACGGAACTCGTGGAGTTGAGTTTTGGGAGTTTAAAGGCGAGTCGTCAAACTTCACCGCCATGCGCCGCACACACGCACCGACAGAAAAATCCAAATCCTTTGCAATTCGGTCTGGTATACGTGGTTCAAAGTCGGTAACCGCTGGACAAAATCTCGACGACAAGTTTGTCTTTTCAGGCATGACTTTTTGAGACTTTTGTGGGTCTAGTCATGGTAGAAATATCTACCAAATTTCATGTTGCTAAGTGAAACTGGCTTCAGGTGCTGAGTTTTCAGCCTTCATCACACACCAGGCGTTCGGTCCATCTATTACAGGGAATCAGCAAACTTCGTCGCCCCGCTCCGCCCGCATGCGGTCACAAAAACTCAAATTCTCGGCAGTTTAGGGTCACCCATGTGTCTACTATACGCGGTTCAAATTTGGGAGGAATCAGACAAAATCTCAAGTCCAAGTTTGCTATTGAAAGCCGGAATGACCCTAAAATGGTAGCTTTGCAATCAAAATGGCAGACTTGCTGCGTCTTTTCCGTTATGGCTTCTTCAGACATTTCTTTGTTGTGAGGCTGCACATGAGGGACATGCCTACCAAATTTCACGTCGCCAAGTGCAACTGGTTTTGAGAGCTACATTTTTAAGATGATAGCTTCAGCTCGGACTTTGCCGAGCTACTTGTGTTACGTCTTATGGCGAGTCATTAAACTTGGCCTGATGCTCCGCTCACACACAAACACAAAACCTTCAACCGCTCACAATTCAGCGTCACCTATTTGTCTCGCATAGATGGTTCACATGTGGTAGCAGTCAGACAAAATCTTTGAAGGACCCTCGGAAATGGCTAAAACGGCCCTGGAATGGTTGCTTCAAACCAAGATGGCAGACTCTGCGTGTCTTTTGAGACTTTTTTGTGGGTCTCCTCATGATAGACACGCCTACCAAATTCCATGTGGCTAAGTGAAACTGGCTTCAGGGGCTGACTTTTTGTTTGTTCAAACAAAGAGCTATATTGGACGTCATGAAATTCTGCACGCTTATTTCATCAAATCAAATTAGTACTTAATGAAAAGAGGTATCGTTCTCGGAGGTACTTCTCGTTTTTGGCCTGACGTTACCCCTACAAATAAAAGAGAAGATGCTAATTCTAGACATTTGTCTTTAAACTGCAAACCATCGGTTGCTACTGACAACTCGTGCTCGAACGAACACCTAATGAGATCCGGCGGACACGCAGCGAGCAGATGTTCTCAGTGTAGCACGTCAAACAAACTAATTAAAAGCAGCAAAAAGTCCAAAGGGCAGAAACCTAAGCATTCTTCTTGTTTGTTAAAAGAGGCGCAGGAAATAGGACGTTGTTTTGAAGAATCTTTTTATTTTGTGGGGCGGGGGAGGGATGTCAGACACCGGCGGTTGAGTAACACGATAGCGGCTGCGTGGAGGAGAAAACGCCACATGGGGATCCCGTGCAGTGTTACGGCACATCCCTCAGCCTTTCGTCATGGGCACTTGCGTATTCCCAACATGCTGATGCCTCTCCAATGGCTTTACCAGGCACCGGGGGGAGGGAGGTCGGGGTACTGTAGATGGAGGGAAGGGCGGCGCAGGGACACGCTGGAAAGGTCAATTCATGGCGATGGAGCACAAATAGGAGGAGCATGTTCTGAAGCTCCAGAGGGGAACGCCGTTCCCAATTCAATGGCTTCCACATGGACGCTGAGCATTCCCAGATGGACGAATTGCCATGAAGGTTTCGGGGACGATACGGTGGGGAGTAGCGCTGAGAATTCAGTTGAGAGCAGACATTCACCAAGGTTACAATCACAGTTTGGATCAAAATACTGCACCACATTTTCTTCACCTTTCCACACACTGCGTATGCTGGGAGTTTGCCATTATGATGAAGGCATTCTTCCTCCAAAATATAGGAGAACAAAAACGATTACATTCAATTATTTAGGATTGACCCATTGTTGCTTAAAAACAAGACCAAATATCACGAGGATTCCTTCATTATCAAAAATTATGGGAACGACCTTCCCCAAGAGATTGTTCAGGAAGTGTTCCAAAAAAAAAAACTTATTTAGGATGTATACATTGTTCTTTATAAAAACAAGAAACAAAAGCCCAAATAACATTTCATTAATTGTTCCTTGAAGGTATGACAAAACAACAAAATTATTTAAGATTTATGCATTGTTCTTTGATTGAAAAAAGAGACATTTGGATTTGTTTCCCATTATTCCTTAAAAAGTATGAAAAGAAACTACCCAAAATCTTAAGGATTGATGCATCATTCCTGAAAATGAAAGAAACTGTAAAAAAAATTAAAACTACAAAAATGCATTGATACTCAACAAAATAAAGAAAATCACAAGGGATACGTGTGTTGTTTCTTTAAAAAAAAAAAAAAAAGAAATAAAAAAAAAAAACCTCACATTATTTAGGATTTTTCATTAGTCTTTAAAGAAAATTACATTTATGAGGCATTCGTCCTTAAAATTATTTTGGAAAAATAAAAAAATAAAATAAAAAAGAAAATTTGGGGGGGGGGAATTTGATGATAAATTTGACGATAAAATGTGCCCATGTAAGGTTTAAGGATCGTGTCAGGCAAAGAAGCTAAAAAAAAATAAATAAAACATCTTGCGACCTTGCAAGATGAAGTCGTGTGCCAGTAAAACTAAAATGAAGAATATAAAACACAGCCAACCGGGGAGGCTAAGTTGCTGTTATTAAGAGAGCCTTGAAACACGCCAGTGGTTGATCTTTAAAACATGTTAAAAAGTCATCACGGGCCATGGTAAAATGTTCAGCCTTCTGGAGAACAGATATGACTCTCCAATTGAATATTCTCTTTCCTACTATCTCCAAATAGGAACGCTCCGGTTGCCAGCAATCTTTTTATTGACGCTGTCGCATGCAAACGACAAGGCAACGATGACTCGAGCAGATGTGATTTGAAAGGACAGGACCGGGATTGAAAATAAACGGAGGCACGACGTTTCCCGCTGCGGTCGTCGCAACGATGAACTTTGCGGGGAAGTGTTGCCAGCTGTGCGGCTCCGTGGAAATATGGCGCAGACGTTTAGTTGTCGAGAAATTATCAGATTTGACACTTTACTGCCTCCACCCAAGAGGCTATGTTTGTATCACTGGCGTTTGTTAGTTAGCCTGAGTTTCATTTGGGCATAAAGCCTGGATTTGCATCACTTCCGTGCAGCTTTTCGTACGTTTTCTGCGAAGAACACATTCACGTTCAACTCCGCCACCTGCCCGCCAGGCCTTACCGTCGTCCCTTCGCCCATTTTAGCGCACTTGCAGGTGTGCACTGAACTGCAGCGACCTCGACTTCACCTCGTCACAGAAAACAAGAGATGACGTGAGCGCCATTTTTCAACATCTAAGGGCGTGCGGTCAGCTAAAAGCCCTCTGCGGACGCGGGACCAATTTAGCTCTTAGGAAAGCCATCTGCGGCACGACTGGCGAGGACAAGGAAACCGTACCAGCTGAAAAGTTTCAAACTCACCCGCCTTTTAGCGTGGTTTCCACTGAGGGATTTGGTTAGATTCTGTTCGCATTCTATGGAATTTCTACTGCAATAAGTCTCTGTATTTCCTGTGTGATTTTGTTGGGGGCAACAATCCCAAAATGGGAGCCCGATCTGGATTTCCTGATCTGAACCCTACACGACTGGACTGCGAGGAGGAGTCCAGTATTTTTAGTTATTACATTAACAGATGATTAAGATGAGGCCACCTCAGTGCAGTGTGTGTTTGTGCGCACACGGCAGCTTGTCTGATCAGCGGCGCACGTCTCATTAGCAGCACCTGCCGAGCGGGCCGCGTCGCCGCGTTTGTGGATGCAGGCGTGAAAACCGGCGAGCGTGAAAGCAAATGTGCAACAGTTCCCGCGCCAGCCGAACGAACAAACAAACAAACAAAAGCATTCCCTGTCAGAAAGAGACGGGAGAGGATCAGGAACACATCCCCGAAGTCGACATAATCAGCACGGCGAGGACGGCAGATAAACTCCTGGCGAAGAGATAAGACGAGCATGACTCATACGATGGGGGACGCGCGGGTTGAGCATATCATCAAATAAATCTGTTGTTTAGCTTCCGCGAGGCCCAAATATGCCAACAACGCCGCGATACGGCCGCTAAAAAAGCTACATTGTGCTCAACAAAGGGAAAAGACGCCAATCGGGGAGGGCGGGATGAGGGCAATCTGTTTGGAAAAGGAGCAGCGTTCACGTCATGCGGGCCAGGTCGGACCCAGAACACAAGTCGCCATAATACGTGTCGGCTTTGCGTAGCACACGCTCTTTAATCCTGCCAGAGAATTTCTGGCGAGGGCTTCAGATTATCTTGCAGTCACTCGTCGATGTTTCAGGGATTATTAATCGGCTCGGAATCAAGAACGCAACATATTCTGGATCATGTATGACAAACAAAGATGCCCAGGGTAGCGTAAGATGATTTTCTTTCATCTTTAGACTCTTAAAACATCATATTTTTCCTTGCTGCACGGCCCTATTTTGTCATTGTATATTTTGCTTGTTGTGTGCGTGTTCAGAATAAATAAATCCATCTGATTCTGGATTTATCCTGGAGAAAATTTTAAATTACAGTCTCAAGAAACCATGCCTGAAAAACAAGATGTCAGCCATTTTGGTTTGGAGTGGCCATTTTAGGCTCATTTTGGCCATTTCCAAAGGTCCTTCAAGACGTACTTGCACTAGAGATTTTTTATAATTGCTACCAAATTTGAACCACATATGCATGATGTTTGACACAAACTTGCAATTTTTATTTTTATTTTCATCACTGTGTGACTGGCGCATGGTGGTGAAGTTTGATGATCAATTTGTCAATATGAAACCTGGATGAGTTATTCTGCAATTTCTTGGTTCATATCATGACATAATTTGTCCCTCTGTCCAAAGTGTATCGACATCATCTCGATAAATTTGAATCGTAGAAAAGCAGAGCAATTAAAAAAGTCAAACTCCAATAGTATACAGATAAAACAGGAAACTACTTTGCAGAAGGCCAATTCTGACCTAATTTCTACAGCAAAAAAACATTTTGAATCTTTCTTACTGTATGTAATATTCAAATTTCCTCAAATGGCAAATTTGCATTTTTCGTTAGCTGAAGCTATAATCACGAAAATGGGGGAACAAATTATGAAAGCTTTCACTTGGTGTAAAAAAATAAATAAATAAAAATTCTAAAATTGGCATGCTGATTCCAAAATTACAGTCGATTTTTTTCCAGCATGTCAAGTTTCCCCTCCAGATAAGCAAAATTCCACTGATTAGCTGTAGTAAGACTTGCCGGTCGATTACGATTGGACCCATCTATAGCTACGTGTTATAGCTAACTTGTTTGCGCAGTCACATTTGGGACAGTGCGGTGAGCGGTGTGTTCAGCTCCCAATAGGTCAGTACTATCAATATCTGCATACAGAAAGCTAGCATAGTAGGAATTAAGAGGATTTGTGCTAGCTTTTCTCTTAACCTTGTAACCACGGGCATACTGTTGGAAGTTCTATTTTGTTTTATGCGTCTTTTTTCGTTTTCAAAGCTTGTAACTATTCCATCTTAGTGTTTTATTTATGTAGATACATACATTGTTGATATTTTTTAAGAAAACGGGGATCCAAAAGTTAGAAAACTGAGATCAGTTTTGGATTACGCACGCAAAAATTTGACCTAACTCAACAGAAATGTTGCTCCCCAGTGTAATATATGACTTTCCCTTTTTTTTTTTTTTTTTTTTTTTTTTTAATTGAACCACTGAACCAAATTCAGTTATTCCACGACATTCAAATGTATCGAGATGCACCTGTATTTGTGAGCCAGCCAGGACTCGATGAACATAATCAACCCACAAGCACAAAGACGAAGCTTTCACAGACCTCCAGTGTGAAGTTAGCTTAGCCTCATTAGCCATCCAGGCAATCATGTCCACGTCTTCCCACTGTGCACAAAACGGAGAGAGACGGACACCGCGCGGGCAATTAGAGTCGACATTCGCGTCCTCTTCGGAATGTGGCACCGGCGTGGCACAGCTGGCTTGCGTTACGCTGGCAGCAGAACTAAGCGATGCTAAAAGCCTACAAGCGAGCATTCTCCTCTCCTCTCCCTGCAAAGCCCTCAGCCCTGATTGCATTCAACCCCTCCCCCCCCCCCCCCCACCCCCACCCCAAACCACCCCTGCCTCCTCTTCAAGTACCACATGCCTTCTTTTGTCTGCTTCCCCATCGTGTTGTCTGTGTCCACCATTGATAGCATCTGAGTGAAGCTCCTGCAGCGGACAATAGCGGCCGCCTCCGAAAGACCTTTTGATCATGTTCGTAAGCCACAGGCAGCGGGGTACTTCCAGGTGGTAGAACGCGAGCGACTATCGCTGACTTGAACGGAAACCCATGACGACAACTTGCGTTTGGGGTCGTAGCGCAAGATATAACCGCAAAAGATTTAGAAATTTCAATCCAATGAATCCACGGGAACCTGTGGGTGAGGATGGAGGCTGAATCGAGTGTCTGTACTGTAGTCATACGCAGAAGACTTTTCAGCGGTCAGACTGGGAACCAAACAATTATCGTAGATAACAGTCGATATTTTTTTGCGTTTGTCTGTAAGCAAAAGTGACGTTCGGTTTTGCCCTGTCAAAGGGTTCCACAGGGAGTCACTCGCATGATTTGTTTGGCGCAGTCTGTACTTCGGTTGCCCTTCCTGACGCAACCTACCCATTCATTATCTGGATTTGGGAGTAATCTAGCAAAACACAATAGCTTGCCTGCTATCTAATTTCAGTTTTTCAGCATTAATCCGAGCATCAGAAAAGTCAAATAATTAGTCACTCGGTTATCAAGTCAGAACTGTCTGGATTACCACCATGTCTATTTTTTAATTCATTTATCAGTTGAAATGTAAATTACAGCTGGCATTAGTTACGTCTCCCGTCCAAGCAATTAACATCACATAATGTCTACTTTTCAACTGACACCTCGCAAATGGAAACTACTGCTGGAGAAGGCGTAAATGATCAGTTATGCCATTTACTCTGTTTTCTCAATGGCTCTGCCTTGGTCTTGACTCGGAAGGGTTTGTTCACTTGTGGTGCCAACAGCGCTGTTGCCACCCGGAGGTCAGCGTGACGTCACGGCAAAAAAAGGACGCCTCTTTGAAGTGGCCGCAGGCGTGGGCGCATAAACCCCCTCGGGGACGTCTGCAGTGCGGCGGCACGTTTTTGAAAGCATGTTAAAAGTGCCCGGCTAACTAAATTCCGCATCACAATGCAAAAGAAAAAAGAAAAGAAAAGAAAATTCATTGCACAGCAATGAGGAAAGTGCCAATGCCGCATGTGACGTCTCCTCTTCCAGTTAAGTGGCAGCAAGTTTGCATACCGTCACGTTGGTGCCCTCATATGCATAAATTAGCTGCGGGGAGTGTTATCATAAAAAGCAGCAGCTCCAATATGAAGAATCCACGCATGAATTATTCACAAGATTCAGAACGGTAATATTTCCAATCTGGCTGCTTCTGTAGCTGCCCTTTCGTGCTCTTTTTCTCTGTTCCCCGGAGAAAAACGTATTGGGAAGCATACAATGAAGCGTGACGTCCTCAGACAAGTGCAAAAGCGCACTTTATTACAACTAGCGTGTCAGCGAGTGGGTCGCCGCTGAGCAAACGCAACTGCAGCGGTCGCTCCAGAGGACCTGCTTCAAACGGGTCGCCACCATCAACAATAGCAACAGTTTTCAGAGTGGCCACTCCACGCGGGCGACGCGAGCAAGGCCCGGGCTGAAGAGGCCCTCCACCGCTTCTGCGAGTCCTCACGTGGGGCGTACGTCCTCGCCTGCCCGAGACCATTAATGAGCTGCGGGCTAATGCGTGGAACAACACCATGAAAGCCCAAATGGACCAACAGACCGCTCCAAGCCGAAGCCCGAACAAGGGAGCGCTCACGATGACCTATGATGTAATAGTGGTTGAAGGACCCCTGAAAATGCCCAAAATGACCCTAAAACGACTGCCTTGAACCAAAGACTTGCATAAACGGTAACACAATATTTCTATAGTTTTTTTTTTTCTTTTTAAAAGCCCACCAGATTCTGCAAAAGTGAAAAGAAATGTTCATGAAAATTTACATTTTGGGGATTTACCGTGCTGGAACCTTTGGTAGATTCATCTCACGGGGTCAGGTTCCCTTTTAACATGACATTTGCTCGGCACGTCGATCATGAGTAGACTAACAAAATAGTCTCAAGAAGTCATTACCGAAGAGACACAGGAAGTGTGCCATTTTCATTTGAAGCGGCCACTTCAGGATCATTTTGGCCATTTCAGGGAGTCCTTCAACTTGTAACAGCTTTCTTTCCCCCCCCCCCCCCACTGCACTTAGCAGAGTGCACTACCAACCCATCTATTGTGTATGTGCTGCCACGCCGTGACAAGGAACGCCGCGCAAGGTGGGTGTTTGCCGGCGCTGCGCAGCCACAGCAAACCGACCCGAATGAAAATCTTCAATTTGGACACCGTTGCGCATTGTATTGACAGTCGGAGAGGCGGGGGCACAATAATTTCAGAGTGACAACACTGAGAGGTTTTGGTTGAGTTTTACAATAAACTGAACGGAGAAAATAATGATAAATGAGGTATCGCAGTGTCCCGAGCTTTGGGGACTCAAGACGAATGGCATACCACAGCGAGGTAAAGAAGACACAGTGGTGATCTCTACTATATTGAATATACCACATTTTTAACAATAAAAATGTGAGCTTAAAGTAAAAAGAGAGTATATCCACACATGCTTCACTTATGTATCACGCCTCCTCCTCCTCTTCCTCCTCCTCATTTTGAGCAAAGCCAGGGCTTTCCATTGTGAGTAGTTTACATCCCAACCAGCGGGAAAAGGCACCAGGCTACTTCCTGTCCGGTAGCATAGCAACCAGTGCCAAATATGGACACGGGTGTGCCATCCGGCTCCAGCATAACCCTAGTGCGGAGAAGTGGTGCGGAAAATGGATGGATGGATGATGGATGGAGGGATGGATGGATGGATGTTACCAAATGCGCGTCACACATACTTCACAGATCAATGACGGCAAACTGTGAAACTTGCTAGCGAATTTTAACCACATATAGTGGACAAATGGGCAGCGCTAACCGCAGAGCACGTCGCCTAAAATTTAAGGATTTTCCGTAATAAAAAAAAATGAAACTAATAAGTCAGCCCTACAAGGTCAGAGCTTGACCAAACATCTTGCTTGCGATGAACGTCTCTGAGAGAAAAGGACGTAGAGTACAAGCGGGCCTGAAGAAGCTAAACAAAGTAGACAGCCAGCAGCCCAGTGACCAGCGGTTGAATGACCCAGCGCGTAGTTTTGCGCTCGGTTCCTCCCTCGTCGCGCTGAGTCGTTGGCAGGTCACCGCCGAGCCCGAAGGCCAAAAGGCACATGGGCGCTATCCAGGATGCCATGCTCGGTTTGAACCCTCTCCTGACAAAGTGACGGAGGAAGCAGAAGGGGAAAAAGGGAAAAAAAAATAAAATAAAATGTTATTTCCCTCCTGGAAGGGATGGAAGAACAGAGCTGTGTCTGTGTGTGTTTTGCCGTTGTCTCAAATGTGAGCCAGATTTATGCGGCGAGAAGCCAAGTTGGTCTCACAATAATACTTCCGCAGAAGCAATATTTGCTTCCAACTTTAACCGTGTGGGACTTAAATGGTCGACACAATAGAACGTGTTATGGCCCTGATATACTGTATTAGACTTTTTCTCTCTCTTGAGCCGAATAAGAAAAAAAAAAAAAGAAAAAAAAACATCTTGCAAGTTTCAGTTCTGTTGGCCCCCAATTTCTTCCGTTGCTATTATTTTGTGATATTTGACTCATGGAGTTCTGTTTCTCTTCTCTTTCCTTTGCGGCAAAGACTTCCTCGCCGTGGCAACATTGTCTGGAGCGAGCGCACGGCAACAAAACTCAGCCCCGAAGATTTCCGCACTCAGTTTGAGTTTGTCGTTCCGTGTCCTGATGCTGCGAATGACTTTTCCCACAGAAGTCAAAAAGCAGCACGAGCTTCCGATAATTGACTTCCTGTCCGGTTCACAGACGACCACCCCGGTAGCGGTGGTATAAAGTGGACTGCCGGGTCCGGACGGACTGACCTGCGTTTGCCTGCCTTTTCCTGCCTGATGGATATCTCCAGCTGGGGTAGTTCCCACCATAAAGACTCATTTAGTCGGCCGTTCTTCATCGGAGGAGTCACCCCGAGAACCCGACTCCCCCGAGGACCGCTTTGGAGGGTCTCTCTTCCGGCATGCAGTGAGACTGTTTCCTTAAAGTCTATGCACGCGTACGTTGTAAAGCAAAGGCATCATTAGCACTCACTAATGTCAAATTTCCGCTTCTGATTGGCTATCATCATAAGCCGTGTCAATCAAAACTGAGCAGTGTAATATTGATAAAATTATACACTTTTGGGGATGCAACACATTGTGATGAAATGAACGTTCACTGCATTTGCATATGAAACATACGGATTTGACAGTGACGGCTCATGGGGGGGGGGGGGAAAGGCTCCATTGCGACGACATGACCTACATCTGCGCGGCGCTGAGGAATGCCGATGCTTATCTCATGTGCCGTGTGGCCGGGGGACAAGACGAGACCTCTTGGCACATGCGCCGACATCACAGTAATCTTCGCATTCATTTTCAACTTCAAGCGAGGAGTCAATGCGGGGCGAGTGCGACATTACATCTTCCGAAGGGCGCCGATAACTACAGTCGTACCTCGCCGTTTGAGTTTCGTTCAATCCGTAACCAAAAATGATCATCATTGTTTGCCAAAGTAAAAAAAAGATGTCTGCTTTATTCTTATTATACATACAATTATAAATATTTACTGTTGAGTGGCTGTAATTCCGAGGATTTTTGAATTTTTTAAAATGTTTTACATGAATTCAATTTTAAGTTAAAGTCTCTAAGGATGAATCCATTATCCAAAATCTTCAGTTAATTTGATAATCGATTAGTTGTCAATTAGTCGAGTCTAGTATACTGCATGAAGGATGAAAGATACAGAAAGAAGAACCAGAACCAGAACTCTCAAGCCAGCTCGTAATGACAAATTTGGCTAACAAAAACAAAAAATAGACTTGAGTTGTAAAGTCTGCTTTTCACGAAGAAAACCTAAACCCGAGGGGTAGCAGTGTCACCGGCGCCACCCTCAGGTGTTAATAATAATAATTCCATTTAGCCTCCGCTGAGGAATGCACTTCACTAATTCTTCGTCGTGTGCGTTTCTTCTTCGTCTTTTCCTTTCGGCTTGTCCCTTTAGGGGTCGCCACGCTTATGGAGCGTAATTAAGCCGAAAGTCGCATTCTTCTTTTTGCGCGCCTTTAAGGGGGCGTGGCCTGGTGAGTGACATCAGGAGCGCTGAACACAAACCCCATTGGCCATTGCACATGCATTTTTCACACTTGCGTGACAGTCAAAGACTGTTAAAATGTTACCGAAAGAAGCATTCCCTGCACAGTTAATCAAGGATTATAAAGAGAAAATTGTCCATGTCAATTATTTCCTCTGGGACAAATTGTGATTGAAATGCATATAAAACAGAGGGCTATATTCTTTAATCAAATGCAGCGTTCTGTAGCACTGAAGCGTGAACCCCCTGCTTCCTATTAGGAACAATTACCCAAAGGCTTGCACTGTTATTTACGGGGGAATATATACGTATATGACTCTGCACCTGACATGAACATAATCTCACCATGTGAGCTGCTATTTGCCAGGAAATTGGTCCAACCCCGAACCCCCACACCCCAAATCCCCACTGTTCCAAGTTCATTATTGGGAGCGTGTCCATTAAAAACAAGTCAATTAGCATCTCAACCGGCTCGGCATAAGGTACAGTGCTGGCAGTCCTTGAAACAATAATTGGATCCATTAAAGACACGAGAGAAGGAGTTTAAAAAAAAAAAAAAAAAATGTCAAGGGGGAGCGGGATGCATGTTCTTTTGTGTGCTGCCTGCGACAAAGCAGACTTGCTTTTACTAGGACAGACGGCCGACGCTAATGCTAGGCGTTCATGCTAACTCAACATGTTTTGCGTTAAAATGAGAACAGAAGGCAATTGTTCTCAAAACATCTTTACACCAGGTACCACCTCCAAAAAATACTGTCGCTCTCCAAGTGCCACCATTAAATTGTACTTTTAAATTGTACAATTTAAAAAGTACGGCGTAAAATGTTTAAAAAATAAACAGTTCTAATCTAAACATTAAATACAAACTGAACTACACTTAAATGCACTGCTCTGGATTAACAAAAGAAATTAAACCACTAACATTACGCACAGTCAAAACATTTAATCCACTTTAAATACGAGAGTGTAGACTTATTTTTTTTTTTAATCCACTGTATCTGATTTTTACCCACATTTGGGAGAGCCCTGGTTCCGCATTCCATGAATGAATTTTTTTCTTTTTACGTTGCCATGACGGCTATCCCCACTGACCCTTGAAGCACGCGACGTAAATCCAGCAAAACAGACACAAACCTTCTCGGAGCACCAACGCGGTTCCCCACGTTGACGTGAACACCACATTCAAGGGTGTCATAAATCGACTGTGGCCTGCGAAGCCAATGCGAACCAGAGGTGAAACATCTTCAAAACTGTTGATTCAAGACGCCCTTAATCATTTATTCAAAGTTTATCCTGATTTTTTGTTTTTTTTTGTTTTTTAGCCTGCGTAAAAGCCCTTTTAACAGCATGTGGTTCATCTCCTTTATGTTAACAAGCTGAACAGCTATACATAATAAAAGCGACAAACAACAACCCCCCACTTATGATGAATGGACAAGGCCGCAAGCGTCCTTGGAACTTGGGGGTGACTAGGAAATGCCAGAGGCCTATCTGTCTCAATTGTTCTCAATGGCCTGTGATTTCTATGGGACCGTGCAGGAATGTGTGTATATGTGTGCGTGTGTGTGTGTGTGTGTGTTTGGCCTGAAAAAAATGAATGCCGTAAAGCCATTACCTGTCTGAAACGATGGCCCGATTATTACAGTCGCCTTCCGCATGCAAGCAACCTTGCAAAACGGGTACACACATTACTCATTTCCCCCCCTTATATTACATATTATTCTATTACTTTTTTGACATCAGGGTAATAATCTAAAAACAAGACACGGTTGTGTTGTCCCTGGGAACCCAGACTCTTTTATTCCTCAGTTTAATTCGTTATCCCCCTATTTGACTCATGGTCAGCGGGGTTGGCACACAAGGACATTCCTCGGGGGAGAAGGCACAACGCTTGGTCGCCGCTAAATGGAAGGAGACGTTTTATGGGCCGCCGGTGACCGTAAAACTGGACAATATGACAGCTCAGACAGATGTGTTATTTTGAGAAAGGGACGGGCTTAAAAGCAAAGGAGGAGATACGGGAACAGCGCTCCCTGGATTATTTCCCGTCTTCCATTGTGAAAGGGGGCAGTCGCCGGTTATTATGAAAAACTAGCAAGGAACGATCGTAGTAATTTTCGAACAACTCTGTGTTGACCGATCGTGCCGGGTCGTAGCCCATCTCTACCAAATGTGCTGGGAAAATTAGACCAACTATAGCGGACTTTAGGTGTCAAGCAGGCCCAAGCACAGTTCAAATAAATTTGCATGAGTTCACTCTTACAGTAAATCCAGCACTATAGATTCACAGGGGAAGACAATAGCCGGCGGTGAGCCAGTAGCAGAAAGACGTGGGCCTTCCCTTTGGCCTCCGCATCTCCACTCCATTATAACAAGCTCTATATTCTCAGGGACCAATCAGAAACTGAGACAGGAATCTTACACCCTCGCATTTGTGTTGTAGTGTTGACCCTCCACGTATTCCAGTGGCAAAGCCCAGGGGATGCTTGCCTGTCCATCCCTCGCTTCTTCATCGCTGGCTGCCTGGTAGCTATGCGCGTATCTGCTCATCGTGTTACAAGCGCGGATACCTTCCAGGGGTAGCGCCATAACAACGGAGTCAAAGTCAAATTGTACACACATGGCTCATATCAGTGGGGGTTTGGCACAACTGTTGAGTCCAGGTTCTCTGTTCTGTCTTAGATGATGGACCCCAGGGACTGTCTTGCCTTCTGGCTTTCCTTAAGACCTCTGTAAACGCGGCTGTAGTAACCGTAGAAGCCGTGCTGTCAAATATGTGTAGACGATACGATGGAAAACAAAGGAATGGTATGCGGTAGTCACAATCCATGATAGCTGAGGACCGCTGCGTTATTTAAGCATGCCGTCACACTGCGGTGGGTCCGGCTCAGCATTAGTACGTCCGACTGCGAGGCGACCTCCCCATTCGTCTCTCACAACCGTTGTTTTGCATTCCTCCTCATTAAAAGGGTCCAAGCGTGCCCGGCATTCCTAATAGAGTTGTTTTACACTCGCGGATGACACCGTCACTCAATCTCCAACCAACGGGCCTTCCCCCCAAAGGTCACCAGTTCAGTTTCTCATGAACGGGGAGCCTGCTTCTTGCGTTACCCCCGTAAAACCTCAACGCTATGAGGCTAGCCCTTACCGAGGCTCTAATAATGACGGAGGACTCCTTGGCTGTACCAATGAGGACAAATGCTGTGCTTGAATTATTAAAGGCGAGATCAGAGTGGAATATTTTGATACTGAACACCCTCATAAATAATTCTACGAGCGGCAAAATTAATAACCTTGTTCTTCATGTAGTGCAGAAGGTTGGTGTTTGTCTCCAGGGGTTTCTAGTGTAAGAGCTACAACATTAGATCTATCTCACGCCGATATTCAGTATTGTGGACAAAGCAAACACCCCGATTCGCCATCATGTGTTCAGACAGCGCCGGATTGTATATTCCCTTTGATCGGGGCGGTCAAAGGCGGCTCTGTGGAGAGGCTCGACCGGGTGTGGAATGCAGAGGGTTGCGGGGTAGCATGTCCAATTATCCGGCAGGAAAGGAGCAAGAGGAGCTGGCCAATTAAAGGAGCCGGAGACCCCCGCGGAGAGACAGACAGGCAGGCAGACAGAAATATTGCCCACGGAGACGTAGCCAGGGAGGGGGGAACTGCTTTTAAATTATCTCGTTGAGGTGTGTATTACCTGTTCACCTCTATGCATCTTCGGGAGCATTGAAATAATAGCAAATGATTGCAGCAGTGTTGAAATTTCAGTTCCACCATACAGACCTCTGACAAGGCATCATCCTGGAATCTTACTGTCTGTCTCATACTAACATAGAAACATACAATGAAAATTAGCACCTCATCAACATTGGCAGAGGTTTGCACAGAAGTTATTCTTTAGAAGTGATCATAACCTCAGACAAGCACAAAAGAAGCGTTGCGTAAAAGCTACATCACTGATTTTCACAACACTCTGTGAAAGGTTGGCACATGTAACGAGGAAAATTGTAGCAAAGATCTGGCCAAATTATCGACGAGGACATTTTTGCCCTTTTTATCGTTTCGAATCACCACGAGCCATGCCCCCCTTCCCAAGAGTTTAAATGGTCGCATTATGTCAGTCCCAATCACAAAACACGGCATTCCACATTGTTTTTCCCCAAGGAATAATTTGTCTCCCCACCAAAAAAAAATCCCAAACAAAATAAACGGTATAATCCTGTCATCTGACGAAGATACAAAAATATCAACAAAATGTCGAGCAGGATTATGTCAACATTTATTGGGAACCCCCTTATAAAGAAAGATCTAGGTTGCCATATAAAAACAGAGCCAGGAAGCGGCAAAAACAAACAAACAAACCTCCGCCCGTGAAAACAAAACCTCCGTGCTGAAGTAATCATTTCGTATTTCTGCATCTCTGACTGGGCCGGTAAAGCGACTTTGGCAGACAAGTGGGAACAAGAGTCTAATTGGACGCAGAGAGCAGGACGAGGCCATCCGAACCATTTCCAATTTGAATTTACAGCTCATTGGCTGCACTGTGACATAAAGTACATATCATGACAGAGACTAAAAGAGCCACCGAGGCTGCACAGTGAAGACGAAGATGAGAGGTATAGTCTTGCTGTTGACAGGCACCTCCAGGCGGGAAAAAAGATGATTATAGCCCATGCCAAGCGGCAGCCAGCCAAATCCTTGACTGAACAACATGTAATTGGGTTATTACTTAATAAATAATACCATGTATCCAAGTTGTACAAAAGCTCTTTGTGTGGCTGCCACTGTTCGCGGTGATTTACGGGGAACATAATCTTCCGCTTAAGAAAACCTGGCAAGTATTTGCCGTTAAATTCAGGAAAGAGGAAGGAACAGTCTGATTTTGATTAGGACAATGGCCTACTATCTTTCTCGAGATGTTTTCTTGGCTGTCGTAGAAAGATGCACTCCTGCAGGAACTTTAACCGGTGACCTTCCTTTTAATTATTGCTTTGCTATCAGTCTGCTGGCTTGATGTCTTTGGCTATTCTGCTGTCCGATGGAGTCGCAATGCTACTTCTATTGGTAGAGGTCGTGGTCATCATAAAAACCATCGCATTATGGTACGGTTACTAGCTGTTCTGTTTATTTCTATTGTGCAAGGTGGCAGTTGTCGTAAATAACTGGCGAGAGAAGCGATCACTTTAATTATAGGACGTATATTGCAATTGAACATGCTAGTGGAATTCTTTTGTAGACCCCATTGAATATTTGTAATTGTGTTGGCTTATTTCTATTGCGCAAGGTGATGGTTATCATTTGTAATAGTCAATGCATACTTACAGAAACTACTTAAGTATGAAAGAGATAAAAGAGTTCAGTTCTTTGGAAGTGTCTCCATCCAGTAAGTACCGTCGATAATCTCTGGGGAAAATCGCTTGACAAGCTCCCCACCTGCAAGCACCCCCCATCTCCTTGATTTTATTCTCCTCTATCATGTGTGTGTTTGAACAATGCTCACTCATTTGAAGAATGTCTCCTGACTTCTTCAATGTCTCATTTAAGTCTTAGCAAATTGAAGGCTTTCGGGGCTGCGACAACCGCTGCGCAGTCAAGTCCAAACAAGGCAGCTTGAAGTTTTCGGCCAACGGTGTAATTTGCGACACCGCAGGAATGGAGCCATGACTCAAAAAAACTGAAAACAATGCTGAAACACCGCCTAGAAATGTGATGGGAGATTTTGCCATCGTAAACTGCAGGAACCAGAAATTGGTCTTTTAGCTAATAGAGAGCAGCTGCGTCAGGAGATCATCTGATTCGCATCCCAGAAGACTATCCCACATGACCCCCGCCATCGAGGACATCGCTCCGCCCTCGATCAAAGCCGTAGCCTCCATTGTTGTCGTCGGTATGCGACGAGCAGATAACAGCTGCAAACAACATATTACAGGCTGCGCTTCCCCGACGTTTACAGCTGGGTCTCTCTCTGCTAGCCAGTAATTAGCCCTGCGTCCACTTCACACGCTCACCGCTAACCCCTGACCTGTTTTCTTACTCACCACCGCTTCCTGTGAGCGTCGTAAAACGACGCTTTGATCCGGGGAGCAGCACAGATGTTTAATACATGCAAAGTCATTAGGGCTCCTTTGTGCATGAATGCATCGTAATTTGGCGTTAAACAGACGAAAGGGCAAGAAGGCATCCCGGCCCGGCCCGACCCGGGAAGGCCCTCGTGGCTGTTCGAGAAAAAGAACCGAGCGCGGCGGTGAGACGACTTGGGGGCTATGTTTTTTTTACCTTTCCACTTTTTCACTGAGTGAGTTTTGAGGGGCCGTGTTTGGAACTCTTAACACATTCACTGCCATTGACGGCTTTAGAAGTCAAATATCCATGTTAACTGGGAAGGCTGACAGTGAATTAATTCAAATAAAAATATTTTCACCAGGATAGACAGACTCACGTAAATTTGTGAAAGAGATTATTATATATTATTTTCATAATAAGAGTCCCTCACATGATTCCCAAAATCTCACACCTCCTGGAAAGTTAGAAAAAAATTCGCTCCGGACACGAGTTTCGCCACTTGACATACAATCGGGTGCACATACTGTATCTGATAACAAGACGCGTGAAAACCTCTCAAGGACCCATACCCAAAACGGAACAGGAAGTAGTTAGTTTCAAGCATGTATTTCGGGAGATTCCCAGGTGTCGTACTTTGACAAACCGCTACTTGAGAATTCGCCCAAATGAGTGTTTTAGACTCACGTGGAGCATGGCGTCACAGTTTGATGATCATTTTCAAAGACTCGCCATGAGAAATGGGGAGCAAGGGCCCATTCATGTTTTTTCCTGTTTGTATTTCTTCTTTCTTTTCATACGGACCGTAACTCTGTTGACTTCTTATTTGTTGAATTTTGAGGTGCAAGTCATCAGTGCACGTCATCAGCTGTGCATGACATAGCCCGCCACGACGCAATTTTGCTCAAGCAGCCAGAACGAGTCAGTAAATGTGAAGCGCTTTTTGTCTGGAATTTCAATGATGAGCGGCCCTAATGCAGCTACAGCATGCGTCGCGCACAGAAGCCAGTTATTAGTCCGTCCTCGCTGCTTGAGTAGTCATCAGTGTTGACCGCAGCCAAGAAAGCTTCCCTTTTGTTCTCTGGCACGCCGCCCCCGCTACCATTTATCTTTAATGTCAACTGTATCCTGTGGCAAACCACATAAATGACTTCTACACGCACACACACGCACACATTTCCCTATAGGCACGCATGGATTTACTCAATAATGGAGAAAAAAATGTGCGCATGATTGAGTCTTCATTGTAGTACATTCAAGTAAATTACTGCAGCACACATGTAAATTATCAAAGGTAGACAGCAATAAAAATCAGCATTAAGTACATTATTAATGTACTTCATAAATCAGTCCGCGTTATGACAAAGCAGCAGCATCCCAAATTTTCCCCCATAAGATTTAATCCAGTCATTCCTCATTAAAAACGCTGATTTATGCGAACCAAGTAGTGCTGAGAATTCCTGTCGCACCCAATGGACACTAGAAACATTCAAGACAGATAAAAGAAGATATATTAGACATGGAGCGGCGAGGGCGGAAAATAGCAGGATATATTAAAAAGCAGGCGTTTTATAGCCTCACGTTGGTCTTTCGCTGCCCGAGGCTCGATGGAGACCTCCGATCGGATGGTTGTTGGATCAATGCAAAAAAAATGCGGCCTGGTTTTTGGGTGTGATTATACACGCGTGGGTTCGAAGATCCCCCGGACTTATTACGCATGAATCCGACGAAAAAGCAAACATAGGTAGGATGTGTCGCAGTGTATCGAGCTAAAGTGTGTCCCTGTGCGCACATAATCGTCACTAGAAAGTACAATGAAAAGACAGGGAATGGTGTGCTTCGATGAAGGAATACTTCCAAACGGAAAGCAGAAAAGGTTTTAGGGAAGTGGATTTCTAGCGTTTCAACCCTCCTCTTGGGTTTGTTTATTTGGTTCACAGAAAATGTCACTGTGATCCGCTACATATGGTGATGCGCCACATTTTCGCGGTTCGGCATTCGCAAATTTTTTCATAATGTTGTACTTGATTTTGACATTTCATCCTATAAACTTGTTTTCCCAATGGGTGCTTGAAAAAAAAAAAAAGAAAACTAGATGAATCACTTCATCCATGCTTTGTGTCTTAAATTAGGGTAAAATAAGGCACAATGGTAATAAGAAAATAATGTTTTTTTAAATATATATATTAATTAGATGAATCACGTGACAATTTTGCCACCCTAAATGTAAAAATATTGGAATACAAACATTTACAGGAAGACAAACACAGTACAAAAAGTATTTATTTAAAAAAAAAATACTGTAAATAAAATAAAAATTAGAATAAAATGCCTTTGTTGATTTTTTTAAATAATTTTTTGATGCTTGAAAAACTGTACTGAGTCGATTAGATCTTGGACTTGGCCTCTCAAGATTGACTTCAATACATAATTAGAAATGAAATGCAATGGCACATATGGCAGCATGTTTATGCACATCCAACATTGACTTGTGCGAAACACTCACCGGGGAGTACAAAGACGTGGGTTGAATGTAATATGTTGGTAAACAATGCTTAAGTGCAATTATCTCGGCATTAACACCTGATTAGACACAGCAAGGCTTTTAATGAGCAAGACCTTGTGTGTCTAAAATGGCAGCATGTGCATATATATTTTAAAGATGCACCCGCTCCCTGCTGCGCTGACCTGACTATTTGAAAACCTTGTTTTTAAAACGTGTTTTAAAACGTTTGTCCCTCTTTCGTAAAAAAAAAAATAAAAAAATAAGAGCAAAAAAAAAAAAAAACAGCACACTTTAGAAGCAAGTCACGGTCAAATACTTGATCCGGCTCTCAATTAAATAAACCAGCCATTAGTCTCCCGGCAAATTGCAGTAATCTGACTAAGAAATAAGCCTGCCCGCTATAGCGAGAGGACGCCCTTGCTTACGCATCTGTTGGCGGTGAACTGCTCCCAGATGAGAGGAAATATCACCCGTTCCCATCTGCTGGCCTCGCCGAGACGAGGACCAGAAAGTATAGAGCGCTTGCAAACACACCTCCGTCCCAGGTAATGACAGAGCGGAGCTTCCAAATGAGTAGTTGTGTATGGGGAACGTGGAGAGATGAGACAGCTAAATTGGGAGCGAGAAAAGGAAGGACATCACAGGCAAAACGTCAATTTGCCAGTTATTTTTCTGGCTTTTTATCCCCGGGAAATAAATGTTACCTGAAAGTTTCATTTGAAAGGAAATGTTCCAATGAAACCGTGAACAGCACTACACTGATCCAGTCTCGTAGTTTACGGCGAGTCGTCAAATTCCGACGCCGCGCTCTGCCCACACGCAATGGCGAAAACGCAGATTGCTCGTAATTTAATGTCGCCCATCTGTCTACTCGAATTTTGTCAAATTTAGTAGCAATCGGGCAAGTTCATATTTAAGGACCCCTGGAAATGGGCAAAATGATCTGAGTTATTATGGTTTCGTGTCGAAGTGGTTCAAATGTGCTGGAAATTGGATCTCTATGGCAAGTCCATCTTTTACGGGCTGCTGGAAATGGCCAAAATGAGTACTGTATTTGAGTTTCGTGTTTTACGCAAATCAGCTAATTTGTTTTCCAATCCTGAGTCATTGCAACTAGCATTGCCCATCGGTCTGGTATACTTTTGTCAAGTTAGCATCTATCATCTTAACATCTGGGTCGCTGTGACCTGGCAACTATATCTGGCCGCTCACCATCCAAATACAATGGCAGACATCCCATTTCTATCAGATTGTTATCCATTCACGATCAAAGTTTGCATTTTGTTCTGGTTACCAAACCATGACTTCTATCCAACCAAAGATTTAATGACAAATAAAGTCGCAAAAACCCATTTCATGCAATGTTTTCCTAAAACTGAAGCCATCCTTCCTTGGCACAGTCCTACTGCTTAAAATTGAATTGAAACTGGTAGTAGTTCGTGCATAATCCTGCTAACTAACGAGCAAACAACAATGAAGACCTCCTCGGCGGAGGTCATAGTCAAAGAATGAGTGCTCAAAGGTAAAGATCAAAAGGAATGGAGGACTTGCGCTCACATTTGGACTTTGGGAGGCCTCCCGTTAGGTGTCTTTCACGTTCGGCGACACCCTCAGGTCTTTTGGAATGCCCCGCTCGGATGTCGGCCGACCCTGAGCGCAACCACATCCCGGGGGAAACGTATAATGGGAATGCTTTCATCTTCCGGAGAGCAGTTTTTAACACCTTGAATACAAAATGACTTTCTTGCACCGTCGAGTTCAGTCACTTCAAGGTTATCGCTTACATCATTTCGCACAGTCATTCCAGCCAACTAACGCATCGCTTACTTCTCCGGAAAGGTTAAAAAAGCCGGCTTAGATAGTCACGAGAGAGGATTAAAGCAGCCGTCTAGCACTTGGCACGGGGCACCGTTGATAGCGGGTGACTTAGCCAGCAAAGTTGACAGATAAATTAGAGCGGCAGATTAAGGCTGGACCAACACAGCACGCCTCAAATTCCTCTGGAGTGAGGACACTGAGTTTTGAATGGAAGTGACAAACAGGAAGACAAAAACAGACAACACTAACAGGATGCTGACAGCTCACAGGGTGGCATGAAAAGTTTGCCCTATCTTGCTTTATATGGGAATTCGATCCCGGAGGAAAGCCAGGCTGTAGAAGACAGACGTGACAAGGCTTTGGAGGACTGCCACTTTATGAAAAGCATTTGGAAACGGTCTTGTGTGAAAGTGGCGACGCGGTTCAGTGCGATTGGCTGCGTGCATGTATGGGGTCTCCACAGCGGTGACCACGAGCCCCCTTGAATCAATGATGGGGAATCATTCGGACCACCGAACACCACCACTAGTTTCATTTCAAGTTAACGCGGAGGCGTGACGATGACACCGTCGGGCATTCAAAGGACAAATGGACAGTACGTACGGGCCTACTTGTGCCAATGAGAGCGTCAGCCAAAATGATTTATAAAAGTTACGCGTTTTAGGGCGAAGGATCAAACTTTGCCACCATGCCCCTCCCATCTGTCTAGTGTACATGGTTTATATTTGGATATAATCTCTTGGAAAAGTTCATCTTTTGAGGGCCCCTGGAAAGTGCCAAAATGACCTGAGTTATTAGAATCACATGTTTTTGGGCGGATCATCAAAGGCAGAGATGAAACACTCAGAATTCTTCATAATTTAGCGTCTGCCATTTGTCTACTAAATTTGGTGCCGATTTGGAACAAAACTGGAACACTTCCTTGAGTCTTTACGGGCATGGGTTCTTGAGACCTTTGTGGGGATATTTCATGATACACATCCTTACTAAATTTAATGTTGCTCCGTTACACTGGCTCTGGGGGTTTAATTTAAAAAAAAAAATGTAAGTCTAGTTAACACAAGTCAAGAGATTTGTGCTTGTACAAAAATATAAAGACTTGGAAGTCTCGCTACAAAAATAATTTTAGGGCCAGTACAAATTGCCTTGATTATCATGGCGCAAGATCATTGACTTGCAAATTGTGCACTGGCAAGCAAAGTGAAACCATTCAAAACTACACTTCGCCCCTCCTGAGGAAGTCCACCTGCTCCAAAATGGGAACCTAGTTGGAAAAATCTGGATGGTGAGATCACGGCGCAATAATACAATAGAGCAGCATGGCTCTCCACACGAGGTAGGCCACAGATAAGAGCTCCCATAGTGTGTGTGTGTGTGTTTATGTGTGTGCCAGTGGGTGATGGATGACCATTGGCGGGGTTAAAGCGGGGTCACTCTGTTTGTTTTTAGCTGTTTAGGTAGAGAATGGGCGAGGAGCACCTCATAGCTTTGCCCAGTGTTAATAATAAGGTCTGTTTGCCGCACTTCATCACCATACCTCAAAGTTCCTATCACCCCCAACCCCACATACACCCACACTTCTAGATAAGCCAGGGCGAGCATCACTATCTCCAGGTAAGTGTGAATGATAGCCACCCCTCAGTAATGACTTGCTCCCCCCTAGACGTTTTGCAGTTTGCAGTGCATCAGCGGCGCTCCGCAGCACTTGTCAGTGCCTCCATCCATCAGTAGAACCTCGAGCTCAGTGTTGGCCATCAACCCCTGGCCTAATGGCTTACCTTCAAATCAGTCAAATCTTCCCAGGATAGGGAAGAAAACCCCAATGACAGGAATTCTTGTGACCTCCGGGATAGCCTTTGCCCACTGGGTAAACATTTGAATTTATTTAGGATTTTAATTAATCTGGATAGGGTCAAAATTGTAGGATTGACCAATACTCAGCACAATGGGGAAAGTACCAAGGGACTCAGTGACAATCTGATGAGAATGTACATTTACATACTAGATCTTAAACAGGTCAAATAACCCAAAGTTCAAACACATTTCTCTCAGAACAGGTCAAAATATTAGGATTGACCAAGAAGAAGAAGAAGAAGAAAGAAGATCACCTTTATTGTCATTAACATGCATGAATGCACACGAAATTTGTTCTCTGCATTTTACCCATCACAGTGAACACATACACATGTTAGTGGAACACACTGGAGAAGGGGGCAGCTGAAGCGCACGGGGGGGGCATTTCGGGATATCAGTGTCTTGCTCAAGGACACCACAGCCGTGAGTCCGAGTTCGGTCCGCCACGGTGGCAGGCGATGATCTTAACCATTGGGCCATGGCTGCCCTAGGCTCAGGAACAGACCA